>NC_092175.1:39508899-39579921 GCF_045791955.1 Oncorhynchus clarkii lewisi | reverse complement strand
GATAGTAAAGTAGTCACTACACTACTCCTCTAGTATGTGACCTCATAGTAAAATAGTCACTACACTACTCCTCTAGTATGTGACCTCATGGTGAAGTAGTCACTACACTACTCCTCTAGTATGTGACCTCATAGATAGTAAAGTAGTCACTACACTGATCCTCTAGTATGTGACCTCATAGATAGTAAAGTAGTCACTACACTGATCCTCTAGTATGTGACCTCATAGATAGTAAAGTAGTCACTACACTACTCCTCTAGTATGTGACCTCATAGATAGTAAAGTAGTCACTACACTACTCCTCTAGTATGTGACCTCATAGTAAAGTAGTCACTACACTACTCCTCTAGTATGTGACCTCATAGTAAAGTAGTCACTACACTACTCCTCTAGTATGTGACCTCATAGTAAAGTAGTCACTACACTGCTCCTCTAGTATGTGACCTCATAGATAGTAAAGTAGTCACTACACTGCTCCTCTAGTATGTGACATCATAGTAAAGTAGTCACTACACTGCTCCTCTAGTATGTGACCTCATAGTAAAGTAGTCACTACACTGCTCCTCTAGTATGTGACCTCATAGTAAAGTAGTCACTACACTACTCCTCTAGTATGTGACCTCATAGTAAAGTAGTCAATACACTGCTCCTCTAGTATGTGACCTCATAGTAAAGTAGTCACTACACTGCTCCTCTAGTATGTGACCTCATAGTAAAGTAGTCACTACCCTACTCCTCTAGTATGTGACCTCATAGATAGTAAAGTAGTCACTACACTGCTCCTCTAGTATGTGACCTCATAGTAAAGTAGTCACTACACTACTCCTCTAGTATGTGACCTCATAGTAAAGTAGTCACTACACTACTCCTCTAGTGTGTGACCTCATAGATAGTAAAGTAGTCACTACACTACTCCTCTAGTATGTGACCTCATAGTAAAGTAGTCACTACACTGCTCCTCTAGTATGTGACCTCACAGATAGTAAAGTAGTCACTACACTACTCCTCTAGTATGTGACCTCATAGTAAAGTAGTCACTACACTACTCCTCTAGTGTGTGACCTCATAGATAGTAAAGTAGTCACCACACTACTCCTCTAGAATGTGACCTCATAGTAAAGTAGTCACTACACTACTCCTCTAGTGTGTGACCTCATAGATAGTAAAGTAGTCACTACACTACTCCTCTAGTATGTGACCTCATAGATAGTAAAGTAGTCACTACACTGCTCCTCTAGTGTGTGACCTCATAGATAGTAAAGTAGTCACTACACTACTCCTCTAGTATGTGACCTCATAGATAGTAAAGTAGTCACTACACTACTCCTCTGGTATGTGACCTCATAGATTGTAAAGTAGTCACTACACTACTCATCTAGTGTGTGACCTCATAGATAGTAAAGTAGTCACTGCACTACTCCTCTAGTATGTGACCTCATAGATAGTAAAGTAGTCACTACACTGCTCCTCTAGTGTGTGACCTCATAGATAGTAAAGTAGTCATTACACTGCTCCTCTAGTATGTGACCTCATGGTGAAGTAGTCACTACACTACTCCTCTAGTATGTGACCTCATAGATAGTAAAGTAGTCACTACACTACTCCTCTAGTATGTGACCTCATAGTAAAGTAGTCACTACACTACTCCTCTAGTATGTGACCTCATGGTGAAGTAGTCACTACACTACTCCTCTAGTATGTGACCTCATAGATAGTAAAGTAGTCACTACACTACTCCTCTAGTATGTGACCTCATAGTAAAGTAGTCACTACACTACTCCTCTGGTATGTGACCTCATAGATAGTAAAGTAGTCACTACACTACTCATCTAGTGTGTGACCTCATAGATAGTAAAGTAGTCACTACACTACTCCTCTAGTATGTGACCTCATAGATAGTAAAGTAGTCACTACACTGCTCCTCTAGTGTGTGACCTCATAGATAGTAAAGTAGTCATTACACTGCTCCTCTAGTGTGTGACCTCATAGATAGTAAAGTAGTCATTACACTGCTCCTCTAGTGTGTGACCTCATAGATAGTAAAGTAGTCATTACACTGCTCCTCTAGTATGTGACCTCATGGTGAAGTAGTCACTACACTACTCCTCTAGTATGTGACCTCATAGATAGTAAAGTAGTCACTACACTACTCCTCTAGTATGTGACCTCATAGTAAAGTACTCACTACACTACTCCTCTAGTATGTGACCTCATGGTGAAGTAGTCACTACACTACTCCTCTAGTATGTGACCTCATGGTGAAGTAGTCACTACACTACTCCTCTAGTATGTGACCTCATAGATAGTAAAGTAGTCACTACACTACTCCTCTAGTATGTGACCTCATAGTAAAGTAGTCACTACACTACTCCTCTAGTATGTGACCTCATGGTGAAGTAGTCACTACACTACTCCTCTAGTATGTGACCTCATAGATAGTAAAGTAGTCACTACACTGATCCTCTAGTATGTGACCTCATAGATAGTAAAGTAGTCACTACACTGATCCTCTAGTATGTGACCTCATAGATAGTAAAGTAGTCACTACACTACTCCTCTAGTATGTGACCTCATAGATAGTAAAGTAGTCACTACACTACTCCTCTAGTATGTGACCTCATAGTAAAGTAGTCACTACACTACTCCTCTAGTATGTGACCTCATAGTAAAGTAGTCACTACACTACTCCTCTAGTATGTGACCTCATAGTAAAGTAGTCACTACACTGCTCCTCTAGTATGTGACCTCATAGATAGTAAAGTAGTCACTACACTGCTCCTCTAGTATGTGACATCATAGTAAAGTAGTCACTACACTGCTCCTCTAGTATGTGACCTCATAGTAAAGTAGTCACTACACTGCTCCTCTAGTATGTGACCTCATAGTAAAGTAGTCACTACACTACTCCTCTAGTATGTGACCTCATAGTAAAGTAGTCAATACACTGCTCCTCTAGTATGTGACCTCATAGTAAAGTAGTCACTACACTGCTCCTCTAGTATGTGACCTCATAGTAAAGTAGTCACTACACTGCTCCTCTAGTATGTGACCTCATAGTAAAGTAGTCACTACACTGCTCCTCTAGTATGTAACCTCATAGTAAAGTAGTCACTACACTGCTCCTCTAGTATGTGACCTCATAGTAAAGTAGTCACTACACTGCTCCTCTAGTATGTGACCTCATAGTAAAGTAGTCACTACACTACTCCTCTAGTATGTGACCTCATAGATAGTAAAGTAGTCACTACACTGCTCCTCTAGTATGTGACCTCATAGTAAAGTAGTCACTACACTACTCCTCTAGTATGTGACCTCATAGTAAAGTAGTCACTACACTACTCCTCTAGTGTGTGACCTCATAGATAGTAAAGTAGTCACTACACTACTCCTCTAGTATGTGACCTCATAGTAAAGTAGTCACTACACTGCTCCTCTAGTATGTGACCTCACAGATAGTAAAGTAGTCACTACACTACTCCTCTAGTATGTGACCTCATAGTAAAGTAGTCACTACACTACTCCTCTAGTGTGTGACCTCATAGATAGTAAAGTAGTCACCACACTACTCCTCTAGAATGTGACCTCATAGTAAAGTAGTCACTACACTACTCCTCTAGTGTGTGACCTCATAGATAGTAAAGTAGTCACTACACTACTCCTCTAGTATGTGACCTCATAGATAGTAAAGTAGTCACTACACTGCTCCTCTAGTGTGTGACCTCATAGATAGTAAAGTAGTCACTACACTACTCCTCTAGTATGTGACCTCATAGATAGTAAAGTAGTCACTACACTACTCCTCTGGTATGTGACCTCATAGATTGTAAAGTAGTCACTACACTACTCATCTAGTGTGTGACCTCATAGATAGTAAAGTAGTCACTGCACTACTCCTCTAGTATGTGACCTCATAGATAGTAAAGTAGTCACTACACTGCTCCTCTAGTGTGTGACCTCATAGATAGTAAAGTAGTCATTACACTGCTCCTCTAGTATGTGACCTCATGGTGAAGTAGTCACTACACTACTCCTCTAGTATGTGACCTCATAGATAGTAAAGTAGTCACTACACTACTCCTCTAGTATGTGACCTCATAGTAAAGTAGTCACTACACTACTCCTCTAGTATGTGACCTCATGGTGAAGTAGTCACTACACTACTCCTCTAGTATGTGACCTCATAGATAGTAAAGTAGTCACTACACTACTCCTCTAGTATGTGACCTCATAGTAAAGTAGTCACTACACTACTCCTCTGGTATGTGACCTCATAGATAGTAAAGTAGTCACTACACTACTCATCTAGTGTGTGACCTCATAGATAGTAAAGTAGTCACTACACTACTCCTCTAGTATGTGACCTCATAGATAGTAAAGTAGTCACTACACTGCTCCTCTAGTGTGTGACCTCATAGATAGTAAAGTAGTCATTACACTGCTCCTCTAGTGTGTGACCTCATAGATAGTAAAGTAGTCATTACACTGCTCCTCTAGTGTGTGACCTCATAGATAGTAAAGTAGTCATTACACTGCTCCTCTAGTATGTGACCTCATGGTGAAGTAGTCACTACACTACTCCTCTAGTATGTGACCTCATAGATAGTAAAGTAGTCACTACACTACTCCTCTAGTATGTGACCTCATAGTAAAGTACTCACTACACTACTCCTCTAGTATGTGACCTCATGGTGAAGTAGTCACTACACTACTCCTCTAGTATGTAACCTCATAGTAAAGTAGTCACTACACTACTCCTCTAGTATGTGACCTCATAGTAAAGTAGTCACTACACTACTCCTCTAGTATGTGACCTCATGGTGAAGTAGTCACTACACTACTCCTCTAGTATGTGACCTCATAGATAGTAAAGTAGTCACTACACTGATCCTCTAGTATGTGACCTCATAGATAGTAAAGTAGTCACTACACTGATCCTCTAGTATGTGACCTCATAGATAGTAAAGTAGTCACTACACTACTCCTCTAGTATGTGACCTCATAGATAGTAAAGTAGTCACTACACTACTCCTCTAGTATGTGACCTCATAGTAAAGTAGTCACTACACTACTCCTCTAGTATGTGACCTCATAGTAAAGTAGTCACTACACTACTCCTCTAGTATGTGACCTCATAGTAAAGTAGTCACTACACTACTCCTCTAGTATGTGACCTCATAGATAGTAAAGTAGTCACTACACTACTCCTCTAGTATGTGACCTCATAGTAAAGTAGTCACTACACTACTCCTCTAGTATGTGACCTCATAGATAGTAAAGTAGTCACTACACTACTCCTCTAGTATGTGACCTCATAGTAAAGTAGTCACTACACTACTCCTCTAGTATGTGACCTCATGGTGAAGTAGTCACTACACTACTCCTCTAGTATGTGACCTCATAGATAGTAAAGTAGTCACTACACTGATCCTCTAGTATGTGACCTCATAGATAGTAAAGTAGTCACTACACTGATCCTCTAGTATGTGACCTCATAGATAGTAAAGTAGTCACTACACTACTCCTCTAGTATGTGACCTCATAGATAGTAAAGTAGTCACTACACTACTCCTCTAGTATGTGACCTCATAGTAAAGTAGTCACTACACTACTCCTCTAGTATGTTACCTCATAGATAGTAAAGTAGTCACTACACTACTCCTCTAGTATGTGACCTCATAGATAGTAAAGTAGTCACTACACTACTCCTCTAGTATGTTACCTCATAAATAGTAAAGTAGTCACTACACTACTCCTCTAGTATGTGACCTCATAGATAGTAAAGTAGTCACTACACTACTCCTCTAGTATGTTACCTCATAGATAGTAAAGTAGTCACTACACTGCTTAAGGGTTTTAGAGCAAGTAAGTCCATGTAAACACTAAGCAGCTTTAAGTTACAAAATGTCCAAAAACTTTTAAAAGTTGTTTGAGAGAATTAAACAATGGTGATGAGTATTCATATTTGGATCAAAAACTTTCCATTTGAAATGGTTTGTTTTGATTGTTTCTCCTGCTTGTGACCAACTTGTCATGCAGTAGGACATGTGAGAACATTTCACAGCATCTATATAAACCTCAGCGTTAAGACTTTATTATACGTCTAAACTTACTACTTATATTCAGACACAATATAGTTGTTTCCCTGCCTTAATAAAGACAGCTAATGTTCTGTTCGGAACGTTGACATGGGTAAAAGAGGATACTGTTGAAATTCTGTTTTAACACCTAAGTTGTGGCAAATACAATCATTTAACACATTCTAGCCATACAACGGAGACCTGATTGTTGCATTTTTGTTAAGGAGTCCTGATTGTGTCAGTTTCCCTTTAAATGTTAATTGTAACATGTGTTAGAGCTGTAATATCACCAGCAGCATAGCCTCGGAGTAATCTATTTCAAAGACAGAACATTACCCCCAAAAAATGATGTCAAGGATGACAGGGATAGATGGTAAAAAAAATTGTACACAAATACATTATCTGCATATAATTACATTGTATGGGTTGTTGTTCCCAGCTTGGGTTGTCAATACCGGCATAGTTTCTTATCATGGCTCAGGCTGAGACCCAGATGCAGAAACAGGAGGCAGATAGTACGAGTCTCAGAGTTTATTATAGTACAAGGGGCAGTTAAAAGGTAAGTCAAGACAGGCAAAGGGTCAAAATCTAAACCAGAATCAGGCAGGTACAGGACAGCAAGCAGAAAGGTCAGAACTGGGAAGACTGAGGAAAATCAAAAACTAGAGCACAGGAAACACAGGAACACACTGGTAGGACTTGACAGGACAATACGAAACTGGCAACAGACAAACAGAAAATGCAGGTATAAATAAACAGGGGACAATGAGGGGAGATGGGAGACACCTGGCGAGGGGTGGAGACCAGCACAAAGACAAGTGAAACAGATCAGGGTGTGATGGTTCCTGGTGGATTCAGCGAGTGGTTCATAAGTGACCACAAATAATAGTGTGGAGAAATAAACAACCGTCACAATCGCCAGCTATTTCAGAGACGGAGATCCTGTAACTTTTTATAAACCTCTGTGGACATTCCATTGTTATCTTGGATTAACTCTGCTTCCTCCCTCACAGCCCTCAACTTCCTCTCATAGTAACGCTTGTGTTCCATGATTCGCCAGATTTTGTTTTGATCCAGGAGTTGTAGTTCTTTAAGTTTCTTCTCTTCCTCCTCCGTTGACTGTTTCAGTGCCTTAATTTTACTCTGTAGTTTCTTCATTTCCTCCTGGTATCTGGGAGGCAGTTTCTTCTCTTGGTCTTGTAGCTTCCGCAGTTCTTCTTCATAGTGCTTCCTCAACTCTTCTTCCCTGGTGCTAAGCGTTCTCTCCACCTCCTCGTACATGTTGTTGGTGTAATGGTCTTGGCCATTTACTGCAGCCATGTGGTCAATTTTCTCAAAGAAATCCAGCACTTGTCCCCTGTTTTCCACCTTGGTGTTGTCAAAAACATGGTACCTTCCACCACACTGGTCAATAAGTCTCTTGAGGTCCTTCTGTCCTTCATGGACATACCGCTCAATGCCGCCGTCATCCAACTCATCTCCATGGGTGAAGAGGATCATGGTATACCTTTCAGCTTCTTCTCCAAACAGCGCCCTGATTTTCTTAACCGCGTTCTGTTCCTCTTCTGTGAAAGGCCCCATGTTTATGACCAATACAATTGCGTGGGGACCAGGTGAAGTCATGTTGATACATTTACTGATCTCTGTCTCTAAGTAACTGTCAGAGTGGCTTGTGTCAAATAATCCTGGTGTGTCCACTAGCCAGACCTGTCTCCCTGCCATATCTTCTGTCTCCTTACAACACTCCTTAGTTACAGAAGAGCTAGATCTATCATCTCTAAAAGCTCTCCTCCCCAGGATTGTGTTTCCCGAAGAGCTTTTTCCAGCGCCTGTCTTCCCCACCAGCACAATCCTGGTCATGGACACTACAGGAGAGAAGTAAAGGAGAAAACATGAGGATTGTTACATCATGGTTGGTAGGTAGCCTAGTGGTTAGAGTGTAGGGATGGTAGGTAGCCTAGTGGTTAGAGTGTAGAGGCGGCAGGGTAGCCTAGTGGTTAGAGTGTAGAGACGGCAGGTAGCCTAGTGGTTAGAGTATAGAGGTGGTAGGTAGCCTAGTGGTTAGAGTGTAGAGGCGGTAGGTAGCCTAGTGGCTAGAGTGTAGAGGCGTCAGGTAGACTAGTGGTTAGAGTGTATTAGAGTATAGGGATGGTAGGTAGCCTAGTGGTTAGAGTGTAGAGGCGGCAGGGTAGCCTAGTGGTTAGAGTGTAGAGGCGGCAGGTAGTCTAGTGGTTAGAGTGTAGAGGCGGCAGGGTAGCCTAGTGGTTAGAGTGTAGAGGCGGCAGGGTAGCCTAGTGGTTAGAGTGTAGAGACGGCAGGTAGTCTAGTGGTTAGAGTGTAGAGACGGCAGGTAGTCTAGTGGTTAGAGCGTAGAGGCGGCAGGTAGTCTACTGGTTAGAGCGTTGAGGAGGCAGGTAACCTAGTGGTTAGAGTGTAGGGATGGCAGGTAGTCTAGTGGTTAGAGTGTAGAGGCGGCAGGTAGTCTAGTGGTTAGAGCGTAGAGGAGGCAGGTAACCTAGTGGTTAGAGTGTAGGGATGGCAGGTAGCCTAGTGGTTAGAGTGTAGGGATGGTAGGTAGCCTAGTGGTTAGAGTGTAGGGATGGCAGGTAGCCTAGTGGTTAGAGTGTCGGGATGGTAGGTAGCCTAGTGGTTAGAGTGTAGGGATGGCAGGTAGCCTAGTGGTTAGAGTGTAGGGATGGCAGGTAGCCTAGTGGTTAGAGTGTAGGGATGGCAGGTATCCTAGTGGTTAGAGTGTAGGGATGGCAGGTAGACTAGTGGTTAGAGTGTAGGGATGGCAGGTAGCCTAGTGGTTAGAGTGTAGGGATGGCAGGTAGTCTAGTGGTTAGAGTGTAGGGATGGCAGGTAGCCTAGTGGTTAGAGTGTAGGGATGGCAGGTAGCCTAGTGGTTAGAGTGTAGGGATGGCATGTAAGCCTAGTGGTTAGAGTGTAGGGATGGCAGGTAGCCTAGTGGTTAGAGTGTAGGGATGGCAGGTAGTCTAGTGGTTAGAGTGTAGCGATGGCAGGTAGCCTAGTGGTTAGAGTGTAGGGATGGCAGGTAGCCTAGTGGTTAGAGTGTAGGGATGGCAGGTAGCCTAGTGGTTAAAGTGTAGGGATGGCAGGTAGCCTAGTGGTTAGAGTGTAGGGATGGCAGGTAGCCCAGTGGTTAGAGTGTAGGGATGGCAGGTAGCCTAGTGGTTAGAGTGTAGGGATGGCAGGTAGCCTAGTGGTTAGAGTGTAGGGATGGCAGGTAGCCTAGTGGTTAGAGTGTAGGGACTGCAGGTAGCCTAGTGGTTAGAGTGTAGGGATGGCAGGTAGCCTAGTGGTTAGAGTGTAGAGGTGGCAGGTAGTCTAGTGGTTAGAGTGTAGGGATGGCAGGTAGCCTAGTGGTTAGAGTGTAGGGATGGCAGGTAGCCTAGTGGTTATAGTGTAGAGGTGGCAGGTAGCCTAGTGGTTAGAGTGTAGGGATGGCAGGTAGCCTAGTGGTTAGAGTGTCGGGATGGTAGGTAGCCTAGTGGTTAGAGTGTAGGGATGGCAGGTAGCCTAGTGGTTAGAGTGTAGGGATGGCAGGTAGCCTAGTGGTTAGAGTGTAGGGATGGCAGGTATCCTAGTGGTTAGAGTGTAGGGATGGCAGGTAGACTAGTGGTTAGAGTGTAGGGATGCCAGGTAGCCTAGTGGTTAGAGTGTAGGGATGGCAGGTAGTCTAGTGGTTAGAGTGTAGGGATGGCAGGTAGCCTAGTGGTTAGAGTGTAGGGATGGCAGGTAGCCTAGTGGTTAGAGTGTAGGGATGGCAGGTAGCCTAGTGGTTAGAGTGTAGGGATGGCAGGTAGCCTAGTGGTTAGAGTGTAGGGATGGCAGGTATCCTAGTGGTTAGAGTGTAGGGATGGCAGGTAGCCTAGTGGTTAGAGTGTAGGGATGGCAGGTAGCCTAGTGGTTAGAGTGTAGGGATGGCAGGTAGCCTAGTGGTTAGAGTGTAGGGATGGCATGTAGCCTAGTGGTTAGAGTGTAGGGATGGCAGGTAGCCTAGTGGTTAGAGTGTAGGGATGGCAGGTAGCCTAGTGGTTAGAGTGTAGGGATGGCAGGTCGCCTAGTGGTTAGAGTGTAGGGATGGCAGGTATCCTAGAGGTTAGAGTGTAGGGATGGCAGGTAGCCTAGTGGTTAGAGTGTAGGGATGGCAGGTGCCTAGTGGTTAGAGTGTAGGGATGGCAGGTAGCCTAGTGGTTAGAGTGTAGGGATGGCAGGTAGCCTAGTGGTTAGAGTGTAGGGATGGCAGGTAGCCTAGTGGTTAGAGTGTAGGGATGGCATGTAGCCTAGTGGTTAGAGTGTAGGGATGGCAGGTAGCCTAGTGGTTAGAGTGTAGGGATGGCAGGTAGTCTAGTGGTTAGAGTGTAGCGATGGCAGGTAGCCTAGTGGTTAGAGTGTAGGGATGGCAGGTAGCCTAGTGGTTAGAGTGTAGAGGTGGCAGGTAGCCTAGTGGTTAGAGTGTAGGGATGGCAGGTAGCCTAGTGGTTAGAGTGTAGGGATGGCAGGTAGCCTAGTGGTTAGAGTGTAGGGATGGTAGGTAGCCTAGTGGTTAGAGTGTAGGGATGGTAGGTAGCCTAGTGGTTAGAGTGTAGAGGCGGCAGGTGGCCTAGTGGTTAGAGTGTAGAGGCGGCAGGTAGACTAGTGGTTAGAGTGTAGGGATGGTAGGTAGCCTAGTGGTTAGAGTGTAGAGGCGGCAGGGTAGCCTAGTGGTTAGAGTGTAGAGACGGCAGGTAGCCTAGTGGTTAGAGTATAGAGGTGGTAGGTAGCCTAGTGGTTAGAGTGTAGAGGCGGTAGGTAGCCTAGTGGCTAGAGTGTAGAGGCGTCAGGTAGACTAGTGGTTAGAGTGTATTAGAGTATAGGGATGGTAGGTAGCCTAGTGGTTAGAGTGTAGAGGCGGCAGGGTAGCCTAGTGGTTAGAGTGTAGAGGCGGCAGGTAGTCTAGTGGTTAGAGTGTAGAGGCGGCAGGGTAGCCTAGTGGTTAGAGTGTAGAGGCGGCAGGGTAGCCTAGTGGTTAGAGTGTAGAGACGGCAGGTAGTCTAGTGGTTAGAGTGTAGAGACGGCAGGTAGTCTAGTGGTTAGAGCGTAGAGGCGGCAGGTAGTCTACTGGTTAGAGCGTTGAGGAGGCAGGTAACCTAGTGGTTAGAGTGTAGGGATGGCAGGTAGTCTAGTGGTTAGAGTGTAGAGGCGGCAGGTAGTCTAGTGGTTAGAGCGTAGAGGAGGCAGGTAACCTAGTGGTTAGAGTGTAGGGATGGCAGGTAGCCTAGTGGTTAGAGTGTAGGGATGGTAGGTAGCCTAGTGGTTAGAGTGTAGGGATGGCAGGTAGCCTAGTGGTTAGAGTGTCGGGATGGTAGGTAGCCTAGTGGTTAGAGTGTAGGGATGGCAGGTAGCCTAGTGGTTAGAGTGTAGGGATGGCAGGTATCCTAGTGGTTAGAGTGTAGGGATGGCAGGTAGACTAGTGGTTAGAGTGTAGGGATGGCAGGTAGCCTAGTGGTTAGAGTGTAGGGATGGCAGGTAGTCTAGTGGTTAGAGTGTAGGGATGGCAGGTAGCCTAGTGGTTAGAGTGTAGGGATGGCAGGTAGCCTAGTGGTTAGAGTGTAGGGATGGCATGTAAGCCTAGTGGTTAGAGTGTAGGGATGGCAGGTAGCCTAGTGGTTAGAGTGTAGGGATGGCAGGTAGTCTAGTGGTTAGAGTGTAGCGATGGCAGGTAGCCTAGTGGTTAGAGTGTAGGGATGGCAGGTAGCCTAGTGGTTAGAGTGTAGGGATGGCAGGTAGCCTAGTGGTTAAAGTGTAGGGATGGCAGGTAGCCTAGTGGTTAGAGTGTAGGGATGGCAGGTAGCCCAGTGGTTAGAGTGTAGGGATGGCAGGTAGCCTAGTGGTTAGAGTGTAGGGATGGCAGGTAGCCTAGTGGTTAGAGTGTAGGGATGGCAGGTAGCCTAGTGGTTAGAGTGTAGGGACTGCAGGTAGCCTAGTGGTTAGAGTGTAGGGATGGCAGGTAGCCTAGTGGTTAGAGTGTAGGGATGGCAGGTATCCTAGTGGTTAGAGTGTAGGGATGGCAGGTAGCCTAGTGGTTAGAGTGTAGGGATGGCAGGTAGCCTAGTGGTTATAGTGTAGAGGTGGCAGGTAGCCTAGTGGTTAGAGTGTAGGGATGGCAGGTAGCCTAGTGGTTAGAGTGTCGGGATGGTAGGTAGCCTAGTGGTTAGAGTGTAGGGATGGCAGGTAGCCTAGTGGTTAGAGTGTAGGGATGGCAGGTAGCCTAGTGGTTAGAGTGTAGGGATGGCAGGTATCCTAGTGGTTAGAGTGTAGGGATGGCAGGTAGACTAGTGGTTAGAGTGTAGGGATGCCAGGTAGCCTAGTGGTTAGAGTGTAGGGATGGCAGGTAGTCTAGTGGTTAGAGTGTAGGGATGGCAGGTAGCCTAGTGGTTAGAGTGTAGGGATGGCAGGTAGCCTAGTGGTTAGAGTGTAGGGATGGCAGGTAGCCTAGTGGTTAGAGTGTAGGGATGGCAGGTAGCCTAGTGGTTAGAGTGTAGGGATGGCAGGTATCCTAGTGGTTAGAGTGTAGGGATGGCAGGTAGCCTAGTGGTTAGAGTGTAGGGATGGCAGGTAGCCTAGTGGTTAGAGTGTAGGGATGGCAGGTAGCCTAGTGGTTAGAGTGTAGGGATGGCATGTAGCCTAGTGGTTAGAGTGTAGGGATGGCAGGTAGCCTAGTGGTTAGAGTGTAGGGATGGCAGGTAGCCTAGTGGTTAGAGTGTAGGGATGGCAGGTCGCCTAGTGGTTAGAGTGTAGGGATGGCAGGTATCCTAGAGGTTAGAGTGTAGGGATGGCAGGTAGCCTAGTGGTTAGAGTGTAGGGATGGCAGGTGCCTAGTGGTTAGAGTGTAGGGATGGCAGGTAGCCTAGTGGTTAGTGTGTAGGGATGGCAGGTAGCCTAGTGGTTAGAGTGTAGGGATGGCAGGTAGCCTAGTGGTTAGAGTGTAGGGATGGCATGTAGCCTAGTGGTTAGAGTGTAGGGATGGCAGGTAGCCTAGTGGTTAGAGTGTAGGGATGGCAGGTAGTCTAGTGGTTAGAGTGTAGCGATGGCAGGTAGCCTAGTGGTTAGAGTGTAGGGATGGCAGGTAGCCTAGTGGTTAGAGTGTAGAGGTGGCAGGTAGCCTAGTGGTTAGAGTGTAGGGATGGCAGGTAGCCTAGTGGTTAGAGTGTAGGGATGGCAGGTAGCCTAGTGGTTAGAGTGTAGGGATGGCAGGTAGTCTAGTGGTTAGAGTGTAGCGATGGCAGGTAGCCTAGTGGTTAGAGTGTAGAGGTGGCAGGTAGCCTAGTGGTTAGAGTGTAGGGATGGTAGGTAGCCTAGTGGTTAGAGTGTAGGGATGGCAGGTAGCCTAGTGGTTAGAGTGTAGGGATGGCAGGTAGCCTAGTGGTTAGAGTGTAGGGATGGCAGGTATCCTAGTGGTTAGAGTGTAGGGATGGCAGGTAGACTAGTGGTTAGAGTGTAGGGATGCCAGGTAGCCTAGTGGTTAGAGTGTAGGGATGGCAGGTAGTCTAGTGGTTAGAGTGTAGGGATGGCAGGTAGCCTAGTGGTTAGAGTGTAGGGATGGCAGGTAGCCTAGTGGTTAGAGTGTAGGGATGGCAGGTAGCCTAGTGGTTAGAGTGTAGGGATGGCAGGTAGCCTAGTGGTTAGAGTGTAGGGATGGCAGGTATCCTAGTGGTTAGAGTGTAGGGATGGCAGGTAGCCTAGTGGTTAGAGTGTAGGGATGGCAGGTAGCCTAGTGGTTAGAGTGTAGGGATGGCAGGTAGCCTAGTGGTTAGAGTGTAGGGATGGCATGTAGCCTAGTGGTTAGAGTGTAGGGATGGCAGGTAGCCTAGTGGTTAGAGTGTAGGGATGGCAGGTAGCCTAGTGGTTAGAGTGTAGGGATGGCAGGTCGCCTAGTGGTTAGAGTGTAGGGATGGCAGGTATCCTAGAGGTTAGAGTGTAGGGATGGCAGGTAGCCTAGTGGTTAGAGTGTAGGGATGGCAGGTGCCTAGTGGTTAGAGTGTAGGGATGGCAGGTAGCCTAGTGGTTAGAGTATAGGGATGGCAGGTAGCCTAGTGGTTAGAGTGTAGGGATGGCAGGTAGCCTAGTGGTTAGAGTGTAGGGATGGCATGTAGCCTAGTGGTTAGAGTGTAGGGATGGCAGGTAGCCTAGTGGTTAGAGTGTAGGGATGGCAGGTAGTCTAGTGGTTAGAGTGTAGCGATGGCAGGTAGCCTAGTGGTTAGAGTGTAGGGATGGCAGGTAGCCTAGTGGTTAGAGTGTAGAGGTGGCAGGTAGCCTAGTGGTTAGAGTGTAGGGATGGCAGGTAGCCTAGTGGTTAGAGTGTAGGGATGGCAGGTAGCCTAGTGGTTAGAGTGTAGGGATGGTAGGTAGCCTAGTGGTTAGAGTGTAGGGATGGTAGGTAGCCTAGTGGTTAGAGTGTAGGGATGGCAGGTAGCCTAGTGGTTAGAGTGTAGGGATGGCAGGTAGCCTAGTGGTTAGAGTGTAGGGATGGCAGGTAGCCTAGTGGTTAGAGTGTAGGGATGGCAGGTCGCCTAGTGGTTAGAGTGTAGGGATGGCAGGTATCCTAGAGGTTAGAGTGTAGGGATGGCAGGTAGCCTAGTGGTTAGAGTGTAGGGATGGCAGGTAGCCTAGTGGTTAGAGTGTAGGGATGGCAGGTAGCCTAGTGGTTAGAGTGTAGGGATGGCAGGTAGCCTAGTGGTTAGAGTGTAGGGATGGCAGGTAGCCTAGTGGTTAGAGTGTAGGGATGGCATGTAGCCTAGTGGTTAGAGTGTAGGGATGGCAGGTAGCCTAGTGGTTAGAGTGTAGGGATGGCAGGTAGTCTAGTGGTTAGAGTGTAGCGATGGCAGGTAGCCTAGTGGTTAGAGTGTAGGGATGGCAGGTAGCCTAGTGGTTAGAGTGTAGAGGTGGCAGGTAGCCTAGTGGTTAGAGTGTAGGGATGGCAGGTAGCCTAGTGGTTAGAGTGTAGGGATGGCAGGTAGCCTAGTGGTTAGAGTGTAGGGATGGTAGGTAGCCTAGTGGTTAGAGTGTAGGGATGGTAGGTAGCCTAGTGGTTAGAGTGTAGGGATGGCAGGTAGCCTAGTGGTTAGAGTGTAGGGATGGCAGGTAGCCTAGTGGTTAGAGTGTAGGGATGGCAGGTAGCCTAGTGGTTAGAGTGTAGGGATGGCAGGTAGCCTAGTGGTTAGAGTGTAGGGATGGCAGGTAGCCTAGTGGTTAGAGTGTAGGGATGGCAGGTAGCCTAGTGGTTAGAGTGTAGGGATGGCAGGTAGCCTAGTGGTTAGAGTGTAGGGACTGCAGGTAGCCTAGTGGTTAGAGTGTAGGGATGGCAGGTAGCCTAGTGGTTAGAGTGTAGCGATGGCAGGTAGCCTAGTGGTTAGAGTGTAGGGATGGTAGGTAGCCTAGTGGTTAGAGTGTAGGGATGGCAGGTAGCCTAGTGGTTAGAGTGTAGGGATGGCAGGTAGTCTAGTGGTTAGTGTAGGGATGGCAGGTAGTCTAGTGGTTAGAGTGTAGGGATGGTAGGTAGCCTAGTGGTTAGATTGTAGGGATGGTAGGTAGTCTAGTGGTTAGAGTGTAGGGATGGCAGGTAGTCTAATGGTTAGAGTGTAGGGATGGCAGGCAGTCTAGTGGTTAGAGTGTAGAGGTGGCAGGTAGTCTACTGGTTAGAGTGTAGGGATGGTAGGTAGCCTAGTGATTAGAGTGTAGGGATGGTAGGTAGCCTAGTGATTAGAGTGTAGGGATGGTAGGTAGTCTAGTGGTTAGAGTGTAGGGATGGCATGTAGCCTAGTGGTTAGAGTGTAGGGATGGCAGGTATCCTAGTGGTTAGAGTGTAGGGATGGCATGTAGCCTAGTGGTTAGAGTGTAGGGATGGCATGTAGCCTAGTGGTTAGAGTGTTGGACTAGTAACTGAAAAGTTGCAAGATTGAATCCCCGAACTGACAAGGTAAGAATCTGTCGTTCTGTCCCTGAACAAGGCAGTTAACCCACTGTTCCTAGGCCATCATTGTAAATAAGAAATTGTTCTTAACTTTCCTAGTTAATTAAAGGTTAAATAAAATTTAAAAAATGGTTGGCGTAGTAGTGGGTCTCCCATAAGGAATGTAAATAGAGATGGCTGCCAAAGTAAAATGTGGATAATCGACGCACAACAAATTATGACTATCTATTTAAACTATTGGTAAATGTTCAAAAATATATATATATATTTCAACTTACTGTTTGGACCTTCACCTTTGGAGTTTCTTCTTCTAGCCGGAGTCTGTTTGTCTGTGTCTTCATCCTTCCCCACTACAGAATGACACATTGAATACATCACATAAAATACATACTGCGATATTAACAGATCATTCAAACCTCGTGTCTGTTATACACTCATGTTCATGTCAGTTTAAAACCTTGAAAGTTTGAAATAAATAAAAAACATCCCACTGGAAATCAGTTTTGCATACGCTACTTCCTATAAAGTTTCACAGTTGAGGTGATACTGCCTGAGTTTTGTAACAAATAACTTTAATCTGCAATGATGTGGTTATTCATTCTCTCTGGACTGTCTAACTAATAGAACAACTGTCCAAGACAGGGATGGAATATATTCATTCTCTCTGGACTGTCTAACTAATAGAACAACTATCCAAGACAGGGATAGAATATATTCATTCTCTCTGGACTGTCTAACTAATAGAACAACTATCCAAGACAGGGATAGAATATATTAATTCTCTCTGGGCTGTCTAACTAATAGAACAACTATCCAAGACAGGGATAGAATATATTCATTCTCTCTGGACTGTCTAACTAATAGAACAACTATCCAAGACAGGGATAGAATATATTAATTCTCTCTGGACTGTCTAACTAATAGAACAACTATCCAAGACAGGGATAGAATATATTAATTCTCTCTGGACTGTCTAACTAATAGAACAACTGTGTCCAAGACAGGGATGGAATATATTAATTCTCTCTGGACTGTCTAACTAATAGAACAACTGTGTCCAAGACAGGGATAGAATATATTAATTCTCTCTGGACTGTCTAACTAATAGAACAACTGTGTCCAAGACAGGGATAGAATATATTAATTCTCTCTGGACTGTCTAACTAATAGAACAACTGTCCAAGACAGGGATAGAATATATTCATTCTCTCTGGACTGTCTAACTAATAGAACAACTATCCAAGACAGGGATAGAATATATTAATTCTCTCTGGACTGTCTAACTAATAGAACAACTGTGTCCAAGACAGGGATAGAATATATTAATTCTCTCTGGACTGTCTAACTAATAGAACAACTGTGTCCAAGACAGGGATAGAATATATTAATTCTCTCTGGACTGTCTAACTAATAGAACAACTGTGTCCAAGACAGGGATGGAATATATTAATTCTCTCTGGACTGTCTAACTAATAGAACAACTGTGTCCAAGACAGGGATAGAATATATTAATTCTCTCTGGACTGTCTAACTAATAGAACAACTGTCCAAGACAGGGATGGAATATATTAATTCTCTCTGGACTGTCTAACTAATAGAACAACTATCCAAGACAGGGATAGAATATATTAATTCTCTCTGGACTGTCTAACTAATAGAACAACTATCCAAGACAGGGATAGAATATATTAATTCCCACTGGACTGTCTAACTAATAGAACAACTGTCCAAGACAGGGATAGAATATATTAATTCTCTCTGGACTGTCTAACTAATAGAACAACTATCCAAGACAGGGATGGAATATATTCATTCTCTCTGGACTGTCTAACTAATAGAACAACTATCCAAGACAGGGATAGAATATATTCATTCTCTCTGGACTGTCTAACTAATAGAACAACTATCCAAGACAGGGATGGAATATATTCATTCTCTCTGGACTGTCTAACTAATAGAACAACTGTGTCCAAGACAGGGATAGAATATATTCATTCTCTCTGGACTGTCTAACTAATAGAACAACTATCCAAGACAGGGATAGAATATATTAATTCTCTCTGGACTGTCTAACTAATAGAACAACTATCCAAGACAGGGATAGAATATATTCATTCTCTCTGGACTGTCTAACTAATAGAACAACTGTGTCCAAGACAGGGATGGAATATATTCATTCCCACTGGACTGTCTAACTAATAGAACAACTATCCAAGACAGGGATAGAATATATTAATTCTCTCTGGACTGTCTAACTAATAGAACAACTATCCAAGACAGGGATAGAATATATTCATTCTCTCTGGACTGTCTAACTAATAGAACAACTATCCAAGACAGGGATAGAATATATTCATTCTCTCTGGACTGTCTAACTAATAGAACAACTGTGTCCAAGACAGGGATAGAATATATTCATTCTCTCTGGACTGTCTAACTAATAGAACAACTATCCAAGACAGGGATAGAATATATTCATTCTCTCTGGACTGTCTAACTAATAGAACAACTGTGTCCAAGACAGGGATGGAATATATTCATTCTCCTAAAATAAAAATACCCTTTGTTGTACTACTTATGTTATAACACACGTTTTACTGCAACTTAAATGAAAGTGAAAGTAGAATGACTTGGAAGTACACGAAGTTATATAAGTAAACTGAGGTGCTCAAAAACATCTTTAAATGTTCACAACAATAGCTAGTAAGTATGTGTAGTGTTTGAATCAATAAATGAAGTCAACTTACCGGGGTTTGTTGTGCTTGGTGAAGCCATTTTGTCAGATTCTTCCGGTACCGTCTCCTACGTTAACGATGACCCCCCCTCTGCTGTTCAGTCAAAGCCACGCCCATTTGAATCGAGGAAGTAGAAACACACTTCAACAAGAATCACAGAGAAAATATGGAGGTGAACGGGATCGCATGAAACAGTCACCCCTTCAATAAATCCTAAACCAGACCATAGTGGACTATTATCAATGAGTTTGAAACAGACACCCTTCAATAAATCCTGAACCATACCATAGTTATGGACTATTATCAACGACTAAAAGTTTCAATAAACTAGAAGAGGTATTGTTTAGTTTCTGTACCGATCCATGCAAAGCTGCCAAACCTTGTTCAACATTTCAGCTCTGAACATAGCCTTCATATAATGAGTAGCAGTAAAGTTAATGATTGGCAATGAGAGCATGAGTTATGGCTCAAAGGAAACATAATGTATTAGATTGTTTGAAAGTCTACATAAATGGAAGATGTCATCGGTAGGCCAAATGCTATAGAGTGATTCAGTGTGAACACATAGTTAAATACAAAGGTAGAGAGATACGCATTTCATCTGTACACTCTTAGAATAAAAGGTGCCTTAATAAACTTTAAAGGGTTATTTTGCTGTCCCAATAGGATAATGCTTTTTGAACAACTCTTTTTGGTTGTAAGTAGAACCCTTTTGGTTCCAGGTAGAACACTTTTGGTTCCAGGTAGAACACTTTTGGTTCCAGGTAGAACCCTTTTGGTTCCAGGTAGAACACTTTTGGTTCCAGGTAGAACCCTTTTGGGTTCCATGTAAAACTATTTCCTCAGAGGGTTCCACCTGGATCAAAAAAAAGGATTCTCCTATGGTGACAACTGAAGAACCCTTTTTGTCTAAGACTGTATGTAGTATGATGACTCATTATGTACACATATTTTAATACAAAGGTAGAGATATAATCATTTCATCAGATCATTAAAATGTATCATTTCATGACACAAGTGCTGCAGGTTCAGTTTCATGAACAATGAGTTGTATACAGCTCTATTAACAAAAAGACAAATTAGAGTATTAGGATTAGGGTCAAGTGCCGTGAGCATAATCCATAGCAAGAGCTTCATGAATAGACTTCATCAACACCACCACCACCACCTTCAACATCATCCACACCACCACAAGTGATCCTGGTAGCATCCAAAATGGCACCCTACTCCCTACAACATAGTGCACTACTTTTAACCAGACACATGGGGCCCTGGTCAAAAGTAGTGCACTACATAGGGAATAGGGTTCCATTTGGGAGTCAGAACGAATATACGTGTGTCTCTTGGCAGCGTAGCAGGGCGTGTTTACAGGAATCCTTTTTCTCTAAGTATAAGTCACATGATTTCATGACAAAAGTATTCTGCAGTGAGAGTGTAATGCAAGTCAAGGTGTCCTTGGATGAATGTCAACTAGATTTATAACTAGTATTGTTAATTAAATGAGCTGTTGTGATTCAATCTGACCATACCAGTTCACGCCCCAAAAGAAGGAAATGTTCAAATGTAATCCATAATGAAGAATTGGGATTATGTGTACAGCTATTCTGCGGGAGAATTGCAAATTGTTGTTACACATTTGGTAAATGATGAGTTAAGACCCGAAATCAGGCTTTGTAGTATGTGTTTTATCTTGTGACAAAGTGTCCTGGTTCAACTGTCGTCCGCTTCAGAGAACATGGAGTGACATATTTGAAGTAACTGCAAAATCACAGTAAAAAATCAATGTAAACAGCAGTAGGTGAAGTTAATAAGTGCAGTCTGCAGTCTGGCTTTGTTCTGCCATGTTTTGACTGGTATTCTATCAGGGTCAGAGTTCAGGCCATCCCGATCATGACACACGACACCATGAGATAGCCAGCGATCTATAGACATGGTATTCTATCAGGCTCCGAGTTCAGGCCATCCCGATCATGACACACGACACCATGAGATAGCCAGCGATCTATAAACATGGTATTCTATCAGGGTCAGAGTTCAGGCCATCCCGATCATGACACACGACACCATGAGATAGCCAGAGATCTATAAACATGGTATTCTATCAGGGTCAGAGTTCAGGCCATCCCGATCATGACACACGACACCATGAGATAGCCAGCGATCTATAAACATGGTATTCTATCAGGCTCCGAGTTCAGGCCATCCCGATCATGACACACGACACCATGAGATAGCCAGCGATCTATAAACATGGTATTCTATCAGGGTCAGAGTTCAGGCCATCCCAATCATGACACACGACACCATGAGATAGCCAGCAATCTATAAACATGGTATTCTATCAGGGTCAGAGTTCAGGCCATCCCGATCATGACACACGACACCGTGAGATAGCCAGCGATCTATAAACATGGTATTCTATCAGGGTCAGAGTTCAGGCCATCCCGATCATGACACACGACACCGTGAGATAGCCAGCGATCTATAAACATGGTATTCTATCAGGGTCAGAGTTCAGGCCATCCCGATCATGACACACGACACCATGAGATAGCCAGCGATCTATAAACATGGTATTCTATCAGGGTCAGAGTTCAGGCCATCCCGATCATGACACACGACACCGTGAGATAGCCAGCGATCTATAAACATGGTATTCTATCAGGGTCAGAGTTCAGGCCATCCCGATCATGACACACGACACCATGAGATAACCAGCGATCTATAAACATGGTATTCTATCAGGGTCAGAGTTCAGGCCATCCCGATCATGACACACGACACCGTGAGATAGCCAGCGATCTATAAACATGGTATTCTATCAGGGTCAGAGTTCAGGCCATCCCGATCATGACACACGACACCGTGAGATAACCAGCGATCTATAAACATGGTATTCTATCAGGGTCAGAGTTCAGGCCATCCCGATCATGAAACACGACACCGTGAGATAACCAGCGATCTATAAACATGGTATTCTATCAGGGTCAGAGTTCAGGCCATCCCGATCATGAAACACGACACCGTGAGATAGCCAGCGATCTATAAACATGGTATTCTATCAGGGTCAGAGTTCAGGCCATCCCGATCATGACACACGACACCATGAGATAACCAGCGATCTATAAACATGGTATTCTATCAGGGTCAGAGTTTAGGCCATCCCGATCATGACACACGACACCGTGAGATAGCCAGCGATCTATAAACATGGTATTCTATCAGGGTCAGAGTTCAGGCCATCCCGATCATGAAACACGACACCGTGAGATAGCCAGCGATCTATAAACATGGTATTCTATCAGGGTCAGAGTTCAGGCCATCCCGATCATGACACACGACACCATGAGATAACCAGCAATCTATAAACATGGTATTCTATCAGGGTCAGAGTTTAGGCCATCCCGATCATGACACACGACACCATGAGATAACCAGCGATCTATAAACATGGTATTCTATCAGGGTCAGAGTTCAGGCCATCCCGATCATGACACACGACACCATGAGATAACCAGCGATCTATAAACATGGTATTCTATCAGGGTCAGAGTTCAGGCCATCCCGATCATGACACACGACACCATGAGATAGCCAGCGATCTATAAACATGGTATTCTATCAGGGTCAGAGTTCAGGCCATCCCGATCATGACACACGACACCGTGAGATAGCCAGCGATCTATAAACATGGTATTCTATCAGGGTCAGAGTTCAGGCCATCCCGATCATGACACACGACACCGTGAGATAACCAGCGATCTATATACATGGCACAATCCTGCTGAGAAATTATGAAACGCAAATACCCGGATAATGGTAAGAAAGATAGCTAGCTATTAAATATTTTGTTTGCTAACATAAAGCAATTTACAGTGTTTATAATGATAGATTAACTAAGTCAAATATTTCTTAAACAGTTTAAACATTCTCTGTGATGAAATAGTTCTTACCTTATGGCGAAAAAATGCTTGAAGGTTACTTCAATTCAACATTTAAAACAATACTACATAAAACCATTAAATACAGTTGGAATGTAGTTAGAATTCTCCAAACAACCAGAAAGTTGGATCAACACGTTTGGATTTCTAGATAGTGTGGTGGCATATTTCTGCTTTACCAAATGAGGAGAGTTACAAACTACACACCAGTCAGAGTTATACTTAAACTACGTCTTTTTATAATAATAAGCTTTGCAATAGCAATTTGACTTTCAGCAATTCACTATTTCCAATGAACCGTTGAGAAGTGACTACAGAAAAATACAAAGGTCTTTTATAGCCAAGATACACCCCTCTTCATTTACATGACGAACCACAGATCTTAGGAACTGGTCACAAAGAAATACTTTTTCTGAAGAAAGGAGCATCCCTTAGCCAGATAACATTCGCTATAAATTATCGTTCAGTTTGGTCCCTCAGACGAGGTTCTAATCTCGTTCCTGGTACTTCATAGTACAAAAACACCAACTCATCCAATGGCATATATCAATTATCAACTCTAGATACTCCCATCTCAAGTAAACCCCCTCTTGACCCCACTGGACAAGCTCACTGAGGGGAGTGAGCCTCTAGGTCATACACTATCCCAGGATAAGTGTAAGATCAGAGAGGACATACAATGGTTCCAGACACTGCCATACACCTCCCCCTAGTGGGAAAAGGAGGAAGTGACTGGCACACAGACATTATGGAGACAAGTCATTGGTTCCCCATTAATCACGACCATCCCTTCACATGGTTTAAGAATAGGTAAAGACACATTCACATATGAAGACAATGTTCCAATCTTCCCTTTCTGATATTCTGCATAGCACCAGGGACATGTGAAAGACAAGCCTGACCTCTCCCCTCTCTGGGCCCCAGGTGACTGAGCCCCAGCTGAGGGAAGAAGTGCAACTGCTAACACCAGAGTCCAAAGGGATACATTCTAATAACAAGTATATCACATAAGCATATTATGCAGATAAGACACCTTAATTATCTCTGTTACCCAACTAATTATGATTCATCCGCCACAAAACTGCACTTTGCTTTTGCATTACCCATATAGTTGTTTAAGTTCATAACAAGGTAGGGGGCAGTATCAATATTTTAAGGGGTCGTAGGTCAGATCGGTGGTCATGGTTGATATGATATACATGTACACCATATTTGGCTGGACAGCAAAACACTTCAAAACAATCTTTCCTCAGTTGTACTGTTTACTAGTTTTACTAGTTATAGTGGAATAGGGTGCCATTTGGAACTCTGTATACATGTAGAGTAGAAGAAAGAGCTCCACCTGCTGGTGAATGGTAGCATAGTCTGCACAGTGCTGTGCCTGGCGGAGGGGCGGGGCCTGGAACTCCTCTAGAGCATCAGCTCTCTGATCCACACAAACACACTGGTGTCCACAACCTGGGTGGGGTCTCCACCTGGACACACGCGCACAGGAATATAAATATAAACACACACACACACACACACACACACACGACTGGGACGGACATACAATGAGTGTACAAAACATTAAGAACACCTGCTCTTTCCATGACACAGACTGATCAGGTGAATCCAGGTGAAAGCTATGATCTCTTATTCATGTCACCTGTGTGTATCAAGAACAGTCCACCACCCAAAGGACATCCAGCCAACTTGACACAACTGTGGGAAGCATTGGAGTCGACATGGGCCAGAGGAGGGATATCACGAGGTAGGACCACGCCTCATGGAGAGGGAGGGGCCTTGGTCATCAGACCGCCTGAGTGGCGGGTTTGGCAGGGGGTCTGACAGGCAGTGGTGTAAAGTACTTAAGTAAAAAACTTTAAAGTACTTTTTTTGGGGGGGGGGTATCTGTACTTTACTTTAATATTTATATTTGACAACTTGACAACTTATGACAACTTTTTCTTCACTACATTCCTAAAGAAAATTATGTACTTTTTACTCCTTACACCCAAAAGTACTCGTTACATTTAGAATGCTTGGCAGGACAGGAAAATGGCCCAATTCACGCACTTCTCAAGAGGACATCCCTGGTCATCCCTACTGCCTCTGATCTGGTGGACTCACTAAACACAAATGCCTCGCTTGTAAATTATGTCTGAGAGTTGGAGTGTGCCCCCGGCTATCCGTAAATTTAAAAAAGCATGAAAATTGTGCCTACTCGTTTGCTTAATTTAAGTAATTTGAAATTATTCATACTTTTACATTTGATAGTTAAGTACATTTTTGTAGTTACATTTACTTTTGATACTTAGGTATATTTAAAACCAAATACTTTTAGACTTTTACTAAAGTAGTATTTTACTGGGTGACTTTCACTTTTACTTGAGTCATTTTCTAACAAGGTATCTTTACTTTTACTACAGTATGATGATTGGGTACTTTTTCCACCCCTGCCGACATGTTAAGAGTCTCACTTGTGGTGGCAGGTCATGTGATTATGGTGAGTAGGGACCAGGAGCAGTGGATCTTTTTCCACTTTGTGTCCTTGGTTAGGGGTGTGTGTGTGTGTGTGTGTGTGGTAGACTTGCTTGCCAGTCTCAGATCATTTTGTTTTGGCTGTTGAGATTACATCATACATTAAGATTAATTGTTTCCCAGACTAAATCACTAGTCAGAACGGATTAATTATTTCAGACCAAATCACTAGTCATAACGGATTAATTATTTCAGACCAAATCACTAGTCATAACGGATTAATTATTTCCCAGACTAAATCACTAGTCATAACGGATTAATTATTTCCCAGACTAAATCACTAGTCATAACGGATTAATTATTTCCCAGACTAAATCACTAGTCATAACGGATTAATTATTTCCCAGACTAAATCACTAGTCATAACGGATTAATTATTTCCCAGACTAAATCACTAGTCATAACGGATTAATTATTTCCCAGACTAAATCACTAGTCATAACGGATTAATTATTTCCCAGACCAAATCACTAGTTATAACAGATTCATTATTTCAGACCAAATCACTAGTTATAACAGATTCATTATTTCAGACCAAATCACTAACATCACTAACATTCTGCCCCTGAACAGGCAGTTAACCCACTGTTCCTAGGCCATCATTGAAAATAAGAATTTGTTCTTAACTGACTTGCCTAGTTAAATAAAGGTACAAAAATAAATGAAATGTAGTAAAATAAACATTGTAAATATATCCCTGTTCTTGTCTAACTCCACACACGTATGTCCAGGTCAACAGTTCCTATTAAATTAGTTCTATATGTAATTCAATCCTCCATACTGGTTATAGTACATGTTTAGGGAAAAGGTCGAAGTTGAATGTATTCAACTGAAATAGGTATTCTGCATTTAACTCACTAGGCTACCTGCCTATAATTTTGCACGCCCAATTTTTCAGTTTTTGATTTGTTAAAAAAAGTTTGAAATATCCAATAAATGTCGTTCCACTTCATGATTGTGTCCCACTTGTTGTTGATTCTTCACAAAAAAATACAGTTTTATATCTTAATGTTTGAAGCCTGAAATGTGGCAAAAGGTCGCAAAGTTCAAGGGGGCCGAATACTTTCGCAAGGCACTGTAGATGAGATCAGCTCCTGGAACATATGAGGCTAGATGAGATCAGCTCCTGGTACATATGAAGCTAGATGAGATCAGTTCCTGGTACATATGAGGCTAGGTGAGATCGGCTCCGGGAACGTATGAGGCTAGATGAGATCAGTTCCTGGTACATACAGTGTGGGGAAAAAAGTATTTGATCCCCTGCTGATTTTGTACATTTGCCCACTGACAAAGAAATGATCAGTCTATAATTGTAATAGTAGGTTTATTTGAACAGTGAGAGACAGAATAACAACAACAAAAATCCAGAAAAACACATGTCAAAAATGTTATAAATTGATTTGTATTTTAATACATATAAGTAATAAAATAATATAAAAATAAATAAGTAATAAGAAGAAAAAAGTATTTGATCCCTCTGCAAAACATGACTTAGTACTTGGTGGCAAAACCCTTGTTGGCAATCAGAGGTCAGACGTTTCTTGTAGTTGGCCACCAGGTTTGCACACATCTCAGGAGGGATTTTGTCCCACTCCTCTTTGCAGATCTTCTCCAAGTCATTAAGGTTTCGAGGCTGACATTTGGCAACTCGAACCTTCAGCTCCCTCCACAGATTTTCTATGGGATTACGGTCTGGAGACTGGCTAGGCCACTCCAGGACCTTAATGTGCTTCTTCTTGAGCTTGTGTTTTGGGTCATTGTCATGCTGGAATATCCATCCACGACCCATTTTCAATGCCCTGGCTGAGGGAAGGAGGTTCTCACCCAAGAGTTGACGGTACATGGCCCTGTCCATTGTCCCTTTGATGCGGTGAAGTTGTCCTGTCCCCTTAGCAGAAAAACACCCCCAAAGCATAATGTTTCCACCTCCATGTTTGACGGTGGGGATGGTTTCTTGGGGTCATAGGCAGCATTCCTCCTCCTCCAAACACGGCCTCATCTGACCACAACACTTTCACCCAGTTGCCCTCTGAATCATTCAGATGTCCATTGGCAAACTTCAGACGGGCATGTATATGTGCTTTCTTGAGCAGTGGGACCTTGCGGGCGCTGCAGGATTTCAGTCCTTCACGGCGTAGTGTTACCAATTGTTTTCTTGGTGACAATGGTCCCAGCTGCCTTGAGATCATTGACAAGATCCTCCCGTGTAGTTCTGGGCTGATTCCTCACCGTTCTCATGATCATTGCAACTCCACGAGGTGAGACAAGGGTTTTGCCACCAAGTACTAAGTCATGTTTTGCAGAGGGGTCAAATACTTATTTCACTCATTAAAATACAAATCAATTTATAACATTTTTGACATGTGTTTTTCTCGATTTTTTTTGTTGATATTCTATCTCTCACTGTTCAAATAAACCTACCATTAAAATGACAGACTGATCATTTCTTTGTCAGTGGGCAAACGTACAAAATCAGCAGGGGATCAAATACTTTTTTCCCCACACTGTATGAGGCTAGCTGAGATATAGACCAAACACACGTGTAAGACCAGCACATTTCAGTGTGTTCCTCAGTTAAATCAGTGCTAGTAAGAAAAGACAAGTGGTGGAGAACAAACAAAAATAAAACAGTACATTTCTTTGTGTTTTACACTGTTTAAGCCTTTCCCTAACCTCCCTGAAACTATACCTAACCTTGACCATCGCCGTACCCTAGCTTCTAAACCTTAACCCTTCATTTAGACCACTGACTTAACCATACGTTTTACAATTCCTTTTTAAGTATACTCTCATTCCAGGGTTGAAGAGTTCCGTGAGCAACTGAGGCAGAGGGAGGAGAAGATGAAGAAGAGGTAGGAGAAAGGAGGTCTAGAGGGGCATGGAGAACCTGAGATGAAGAAGAGGTAGGAGAAAGGAGGTCTAGAGGCCACGGAGAACCTGAGATGAAGAAGGGGTAGGAGAAAGGAGGTCTAGAGGGCATGGAGAACCTGAGATGAAGAAGAGGTAGGAGAAAGGAGGTCTAGAGGGCACGGAGAACCTGAGATGAAGAAGAGGTAGGAGAGAGGAGGTCTAGAGGGCACGGAGAACCTGAGATGAAGAAGAGGTAGGAGAAAGGAGATCTAGGGGGCACGGAGAACCTGAGATTAAGAAGAGGTAGGAGAAAGGAGGTCTAGAGGGCACGGAGAACCTGAGATGAAGAAGAGGTAGGAGAAAGGAGATCTAGAGGGCACGGAGAACCTGAGATGAAGAAGAGGTAGGAGAAAGGAGATCTAGAGGGCACGGAGAACCTGAGATGAAGAAGAGGTAGGAGAAAGGAGATCTAGAGGGCACGGAGAACCTGAGATGAAGAAGACTTCCAGGGTTGGGGTCAATTACACTGCAATTTATAAAGTAAACCAAACTTCAATTCAAATTCAACATTTTCCCAATTTAAAAAACATTTGAGTATTTTGAATTCCTGAATTTGTGTGCTTCCTGAATTGACCCCAGTTGATGCTTTCATTTGGACTCATATCAAATCAATTCACCAGGGGAACTGTGCTGCAGTTCGCTGTGGACATCAGACTCCATTAACGAGAAGTGTGGATGGGAAACCACCCAGAGGGGACGACCTGCCCTCTCTTCCAACCGGGAGTTTCCCTCACCTGAAGCTGCAGAAGAGTGGGGTTGCTGTTCAGGAAACCTGGGTGGTCTTGAGGCCCACACCCGCCAGGCACACAGCATAATCACCCATAATCACCCTCCCCTACACTCTGTGAACCTCCTCTCTTTTGGGAATGTGTTCGATGGTGTCCGTCTGTTTTTCATGGCGGTGGATGAGACAAAACATATGACAATAAAAACACTTAAATTGTACTTGTAAACTAGGAGGCCAGTTCCCATAGCAACTGATCCCACATGTTAAGCCTGCACGCTACATACTGCTTTACTTTGTAAACTGTCTCCAGAGGATTGAGGAAGTAGCAGTGTGTAGGTGGAGTGACGAACACAACACAATGTGAGTGTATACATGACATAAAGAAACCACAGAAAGTCTGGTTGTATGGACAACTTTATCGATACGACAGAGACAAACAGGAGCTGACTGGGTGGATGTGACGCGATCTGCATCTCCAATGGCACAGGTTTCCTTATCTAGTGCACAACATTTGACCAGGGACCTTTTGAGTTGACTGAGACCACGTTCTCGTTTACAGCAACAACCTGGGGAATAGTTACAGGGATGAATGAGCCAATTGGAAACTGAGGGGGATGATTAGGTGGCAATGATGGTATGAGGGCCAGATTGGGAATTTAACCAGAACACCGGGGGTTAACACCCTTACTCTTACGATAAATGTCATGGGATCTTTAGTGACCACAGTCAGGACACCTGTTTAAACGTCCCATCACAGGGCAATGTCCCCAATCACTGCCCTGAGGTATTGGCATATATATTTTTTAGACCAGAGGAAAGAGTGCCTCCTACTGGCCCTGCAACACAACTTCCAGCAGCATTTGGTCTCTCATCCAGAAGCAAGCCAGCAGTGGGATGCAGGGTGGTTTGCTCACTGCCCTATAGCCTCTGGTCAGAAGTAGTGGACTATACGGGGTGCCATTTGGGACAAGCCAGCAGTGGGATGCAGGGTGGTTTGCTCACTGCCCTATAGCCTCTGGTCAGAAGTAGTGGACTATACAGGATGCCATTTGGGACCTAGACCAAGTCTCTAACGCAGCGTTATCCAGACTAAAACCACATCTGATCACAGCAGGAGGTGCCAGCCAGGTGTCAAATGGAACGAACACTAAAACTTTATTGATTTATAATAAACATTCAACATTCCGACACAGTTTTCTGAAATTTTCTCCCAGAGGGTTTAAAAAAACAAAAACGACAACTCAACAAGGCGTGAATATACAATGCTGTAAACAAACCAATTGACTTTTTTTGTTGTTAAAAAACTACAAAGGAAAAATGACATGATTGACTTCACAAAAGAGTAAAATAGTGAATGTATGGGAAATCGGGATTTTCAGGTGAAGTCGGGATTTTCAGGTGAAGTCGGGATTATCAGGTGAAGTCGGGATTTTCAGGCAAAGTCGGGATTTTCAGGCAAAGTCGGGATTTTCAGGCAAAGTCGGGATGTTCAGGCAAAGTCGGGATGTTCAGGCAAAGTCGGGATGTTCAGGCAAAGTCGGGATGTTCAGGCAAAGTCGGGATGTTCAGGCAAAGTCAGGATGTTCAGGCAAAGTCAGGATGTTCAGGCAAAGTCAGGATGTTCAGGCAAAGTCAGGATGTTCAGGCAAAGTCAGGATGTTCAGGCAAAGTCAGGATGTTCAGGCAAAGTCAGGATGTTCAGGCAAAGTCAGGATGTTCAGGCAAAGTCAGGATGTTCAGGCAAAGTCAGGATGTTCAGGCAAAGTCAGGATGTTCAGGCGAAGTCAGGGTTCAGGCGAAGTCAGGGTTCAGGCGAAGTCAGGATGTTCAGGCGAAGTCAGGATGTTCAGGCAAAGTCAGGATGTTCAGGCAAAGTCAGGATGTTCAGGCAAAGTCAGGATGTTCAGGCAAAGTCAGGATGTTCAGGCAAAGTCAGGATGTTCAGGCAAAGTCAGGATGTTCAGGCAAAGTCAGGATGTTCAGGCAAAGTCAGGATGTTCAGGCAAAGTCAGGATGTTCAGGCGAAGTCAGGGTTCAGGCGAAGTCAGGGTTCAGGCGAAGTCAGGGTTCAGGCGAAGTCAGGGTTCAGGCGAAGTCAGGGTTCAGGCGAAGTCAGGATTTCCAGGCGAAGTCAGGATTTCCAGGTGAAGTCAGGGTTTAGTTGAAGTCAGGGGTCGGGTGAAGTCAGGGGTCGGGTGAAGTCAGGGGTCAGGTGAAGTCAGGGGTCAGGTGAAGTCAGGGGTCAGGTGAAGTCAGGGTTCAGGCGAAGTCAGGGTTCAGGCGAAGAGGACACAGAGGGGAACATGACAAAAAGACAGTATTGCTGAAAGGCCTTGTTTAAAAACTGATTTCATTTTGAGGGTAAAACAAGTAGCGCACTTTCAGATCCGGGGCCAAAATAACACCCTATTCCCTATACTGTGCACTATTGTTGACCAGAGACCAAAGTAGAGCACTATATATAGGGAATACAGTACCATTTGGAACAGACAGGAACTAAAAGCTATACAACAGCACCCAGTCAGTCAATCAACAAAACAACCATAACACAGACATGAAAGATACTATTTACAACTCATGGGATCTTCATCATTTGAGATCTCTCTCTCTCTCTCGAACAGATGTGGTGAACAATATCACAATGCATCACAAAAACAACTTACGGTTATTGATACTGATGTTATAAGAGTGTGTGTGTGTGTGTGTGTGTGTGTGTGTGTGTGTAAAGGTAGGAGCGTCAGCGTATGAAAAGTTCAGAAAAGTCTAATCTCCATCCCTCCCATCTTCCACTCTCTCCATCTATCCTTCGCTCCCTCTCTCCTTTAGAGAAGGCAAGACAAGTGTCCAAGGATCCACTCCACCTCTCTCTCTCTCTCTCTCTCTCGCCTTCCCTTGTTTCTTGTCCTCTGTTCATCTTTTTCTTCCTCCAGTCTTCCGTCGACCCTGTGGAAACAATCAACAGTCAGTATGATGTTTAACCAATCAACAGTCAGTCTGATGTTTAACCAATCAACAGTCAGTCTGATGTTTAACCAATCAACAGTCAGTCTGATGTTTAACCAATCAACAGTCAGTCTGATATTTAACCAACTAATACTCAACATATATATATATATATATATATATATATATATATATATATATATATATACACACACACACAGAAGTATGTGGACACCCCTTCAAATTAGTGGATTCGGCTATTTCAGCCATGCAATCTCCATACACAAACACTGGCAGTAGAATGACCTTACTGAAGAGCTCAGTGACTTTCAACGTGGCACCGTCATAGGATGCCACCTTTCCAACAAGTCAGTTCATCAAATATCTGCCCTGCTAGAACTGCCCCGGTCAACTGTAAGTGCTGTTACTGTGAAGTGGAAATGTCTAGGAGCAACAACGGCTCACAGAACGGGACCGCAGAGTGCTGAAGCGTGTAAAAATCATCTGTCCTCGGTTGCAACGCTCATTACCGAGTTCAAAACTAGCTCTGGAAGCAACGTCAGCACAATACAGTGCCTTGCAAAAGTATTCGGCCCCCTTGAACTTTGCGACCCTTTGCCACATTTCAGGCTTCAAACATAAAGATATAAAACTGTATTTTTTTTGTGAAGAATCAACAACAAGTGGGACACAATCATGAAGTGGAACGACATTTATTGGATATTTCAAACTTTTTTAACAAATCAAAAACTTAAAAATTGGGCGTGCAAAATTATTCAGCCCCTTTACTTTCAGTGCAGCAAACTCTCTCCAGAAGTTCAGTGAGGATCTCTGAATGATCCAATGTTGACCTAAATGACTAATGATGATAAATACAATCCACCTGTGTGTAATCAAGTCTCCGTATAAATGCACCTGCACTGTGATAGTCTCAGAGGTCCGTTAAAAGTGCAGAGAGCATCATGAAGAACAAGGAACACACCAGGCAGGTCCGAGATACTGTTGTGAAGAAGTTTAAAGCCGGATTTGGATACAAAAAGATTTCCCAAGCTTTAAACATCCCAAGGAGCACTGTGCAAGCGATAATATTGAAATGGAAGGAGTATCAGACCACTGCAAATCTACCAAGACCTGGCCGTCCCTCTAAACTTTCAGCTCATACAAGGAGAAGACTGATCAGAGATGCAGCCAAGAGGCCCATGATCACTCTGGATGAACTGCAGAGATCTACAGCTGAGGTGGGAGACTCTGTCCATAGGACAACAATCAGTCGTATATTGCACAAATCTGGCCTTTATGGAAGAGTGGCAAGAAGAAAGCCATTTCTTAAAGATATCCATAAAACGTGTTGTTTAAAGTTTGCCACAAGCCACCTGGGAGACACACCAAACATGTGGAAGAAGGTGCTCTGGTCAGATGAAACCAAAATTGAACTTTTTGGCAACAATGCAAGACGTTATGTTTGGCGTAAAAGCAACACAGCTGAACACACCATCCCCACTGTCAAACATGGTGGGGGCAGCATCATGGTTTGGGCCTGCTTTTCTTCAGCAGGGACAGGGAAGATGGTTGAAATTGATGGGAAGATGGATGGAGCCAAATACAGGACCATTCTGGAAGAAAACCTGATGGAGTCTGCAAAAGACCTGAGACTGGGACGGAGATTTGTCTTCCAACAAGACAATGATCCAAAACATAAAGCAAAATCTACAATGGAATGGTTCAAAAATAAACATATCCAGGTGTTAGAATGGCCAAGTCAAAGTCCAGACCTGAATCCAATCGAGAATCTGTGGAAAGAACTGAAAACTGCTGTTCACAAATGCTCTCCATCCAACCTCACTGAGCTTGAGCTGTTTTGCAAGGAGGAATGGGAAAAAATGTCAGTCTCTCGATGTGCAAAACTGATAGAGACATACCCCAAGCGACTTACAGCTGTAATCGCAGCAAAAGGTGGCACTACAAAGTATTAACTTAAGGGGGCTGAATAATTTTGCACGCCCAATTTTTCAGTTTTTGATTTGTTAAAAAAGTTTGAAATATCCAATAAATGTCGTTCCACTTCATGATTGTGTCCCACTTGTTGTTGATTCTTCACAAAAAAATACAGTTTTATATCTTTATGTTTGAAGCCTGAAATGTGGCAAAAGGTCGCAAAGTTCAAGGGGGCCGAATACTTTCGCAAGGCACTGTAACTGTTCGTCGGGAGCTTCATGAAATGGGTTTCCATGGGCGAGCAGCTGAACACCAGCTTAAGATGCCAAGTTCAAGGAGAAAAAAAAAACTGTTGATGAAATATGAAAAAGAAATGGATGGAGGTGATGAATCATAGTCCCAAATTGAGAATATTTTGTTTAAGGGTGAATTAATGTGTGAGAGATATATTATGTACAACCTACCTAAAAGCAAGAGATCTCTATTGTCCCTGAGTATCAAAACAGGTCGGTATTTGTGGTGAAATGGAAGAGGAAGGACTAACTATTGTGACCTCGAAGAAATAGAGAACAAAATATTTGATCCTCTGTTGCCCTTTTCACCACGACATACACTTGTCCTTATTCCAGAAAGACCCCCAGATATACCCTGGTATTATGGAGACAGTCCACCAGATATACCCTGGTATTATGGAGACAGACCACCAGATATACCCTGGTATTATGGAGACAGACCACCAGATATACCCTGGTATTATGTAGTCATGAGGAGACAGACCACCAGATATACCCTGGTATTATGGAGACAGACCACCAGATATACCCTGGTATTATGGAGACAGACCACCAGATATACCCTGGTATTATGGAGACAGACCACCAGATATACCCTGGTATTATGGAGACAGACCACCAGATATACCCTGGTATTATGGAGACAGACCACCAGATATACCCTGGTATTATGGAGACAGTCCACCAGATATACCCTGGTATTATGGAGACAGACCACCAGATATACCCTGGTATTATGGAGACAGACCACCAGATATACCCTGGTATTATGTAGTCATGAGGAGACAGACCACCAGATATACCCTGGTATTATGGAGACAGACCACCAGATATACCCTGGTATTATGGAGACAGACCACCAGATATACCCTGGTATTATGGAGACAGACCACCAGATATACCCTGGTATTATGGAGACAGACCACCAGATATACCCTGGTATTATGGAGACAGACCACCAGATATACCCTGGTATTATGGAGACAGTCCACCAGATATACCCTGGTATTATGGAGACAGACCACCAGATATACCCTGGTATTATGGAGACAGACCACCAGATATACCCTGGTATTATGTAGTCATGAGGAGCCAGACCACCAGATATACCCTGGTATTATGTAGTCATGAGGAGACAGACCACCAGATATACCCTGGTATTATGGAGACAGACCACCAGATATACCCTGGTATTATGGAGACAGACCACCAGATATACCCTGGTATTATGGAGACAGACCACCAGATATACCCTGGTATTATGGAGACAGACCACCAGATATACCCTGGTATTATGGAGACAGACCACCAGATATACCCTGGTATTATGGAGACAGACCACCAGATATACCCTGGTATTATGGAGACAGACCACCAGATATACCCTGGTATTATGGAGCCAGACCACCAGATATACCCTGGTATTATGGAGCCAGACCACCAGATATACCCTGGTATTATGGAGCCAGACCACCAGATATACCCTGGTATTATGGAGCCAGACCACCAGATATACCCTGGTATTATGTAGCTGAGTGATGAGGAGAAAACAAATGTTTTTTTGCTCGTTGTGTATTTGCGTTTGCGGAATATTTAGACAAGAGCCTTGAAGAAAAAGGGCTACCTTCCGTATAATGTATCTGTATCTACTGTCTGTATCTACTGTCTGTATTTACCATCTGTATTTACCGTCTGTATTTACCGTCTGTATTTACTGTCTGTATCTACTGTCTGTATCTACTGTCTGTATCTACTGTCTGTATCTACTGTCTGTATTTACTGTCTGTATCTACTGTCTGTATTTACCATCTGTATTTACTGTCTGTATCTACTGTCTGTATCTACTGTCTGTATCTACTGTCTGTATCTACTGTCTGTATCTACTATCTGCATCTACTATCTGCATCTACTGTCTGTATTTACTGTCTGTATCTACTGTCTGTATCTACTGTCTGTATCTACTATCTGTATCTACTATCTGTATCTACTGTCTGTATCTACTGTCTGTATCTACTGTCTGTATTTACTATCTGTATCTACCGTCTGTATCTACCGTCTGTATTTACCGTCTGTATCTACCGTCTGTATTTACCGTCTGTATCTACTGTCTGTATCTACTGTCTGTATTTACTGTCTGTATCTACTGTCTGTATTTACTGTCTGTATCTACTGTCTGTATCTACTGTCTGTATCTACTATCTGTATTTACTATCTGTATCTACCGTCTGTATTTACCGTCTGTATCTACTGTCTGTATTTACTGTCTGTATCTACTATCTGTATTTACAGTCTGTATCTACCGTCTGTATTTACCGTCTGTATTTACCATCTGTATTTACTGTCTGTATTTACTATCTGTATGTACTGTCTGTATGTACTGTCTGTATTTACTGTCTGAATTTACTATCTGTATGTACTGTCTGTATTTACTGTCTGTATTTACTGTCTGTATTTACCGTCTGTATTTACTGTCTGTATTTACTATCTGTATCTACTATCTGTACACGGTTCATTTGGAAAGTATTCAGACCCCTTCCGCCTTCTCCACATTTAGTTTCGTTACAGCTTCATTCTAAAATGGATGAAATTAAACCCCATAATGACAAAGCAAAAAAAACAAGTTTTTAGAAATGTTTGCAAATGCATTAATTATTGTTTGGATAACCTTATTCACTATTATGTATAGATTTTATTTAAATTGAATTAAAACTCTTTATGCGGATTGAAGAAAACACCGGAAAAATAATTATCACACTGAATTATTGTAATGTTTGTTTGTTTGTTTGTAAGGGTGGCCAACTGGCAATTTGTCACGAGAAAAAAAAATGCCATTCATAAAAAATAAAATATATTTCATGCCAAGCGTCGGCTGGAGGGGTGTAAAGCTCACCGCCATTGGACTCTGGAGCAGAGGAAACGTGTTCTCTGGAATGATGAATCGCACCTCACCATCTGACAGTCTGACGGACTAATCTGGTTTTGGCGAATGCCAGGAGAACGCTACCTGCCCCAATTCATAGTGCCAGCTGTAAAGTTTGGTGGAGGAGGAATAATGGTCTGGGGCTATTTATCATGGTTCAGGCCCCATAGTTCCAGTGAAGGGAAATCTTAACACTACAGCATAACATTCTAGACAATTCTGTTCTTCCAACTTTGTGGCAACAGTTTGGGGAAGGACATTCCCAGTTTCAGCATGACAATGCCCCTGTGCACAAAGCGAGGTCTATACATAAGTGGATTGTCAAGCTCGGTGTGTAAGAACTTGACTGGCCTGCACAGAGCCCTGACCTCAACCCAACCAACACCTTTGGGATGAATTGGAACACCGACTGTGAGCCAGGCCTAATCACCCAACATCAGGTCCCGACCTCACTAATGCTCTTGTGGCTGAATGGAAGAAAATCCCCGCAGCAATGTTCCAACATCTAGTGAAACGCCTTCCCAGAAGAGTGGAGGCTGTTATAACAGCAATGTTCCAACATCTAGTGGAAAGCCTTCCCAGAAGAGTGGAGGCTGTTATAGCAGCAATGTTCCAACATCTAGTGAAACGCCTTCCCAGAAGAGTGGAAGCTGTTATAGCAGCAATGTTCCAACATCTAGCGGAAAGCCTTCACATAAGAGTGGATTCTGTTATAGCAGCAATGTTCCAACATCTAGTGAAACGCCTTCCCAGAAGAGTGGAAGCTGTTATAGCAGCAATGTTCCAACATCTAGTGGAAAGCCTTCCCAGAAGAGTGGAGGCTGTTATAGCAGCAATGTTCCTACATCTAGCGGAAAGCCTTCACATAAGAGTGGATTCTGTTATAGCAGCAATGTTCCTACATCTAGTGAAACGCCTTCCCAGAAGAGTGGAAGCTGTTATAGCAGCAATGTTCCAACATCTAGTGGAAAGCCTTCCCAGAAGAGTGGAGGCTGTTATAGCAGCAATGTTCCAACATCTAGTGGAAAGCCTTCCCAGAAGAGTGGAGGCTGTTATAGCAGCAATGTTCCAACATCTAGTGAAACGCCTTCCCAGAAGAGTGGAGGCTGTTATAGCAGCAATGTTCCAACATCTAGTGGAAAGCCTTCCCAGAAGAGTGGAGGCTGTTATAGCAGCAATGTTCCAACATCTAGTGGAAAGCCTTCCCAGAAGAGTGGAGGCTGTTATAGCAGCAATGTTCCAACATCTAGTGGAAAGCCTTCCCAGAAGAGTGGATTCTGTTATAGCAGCAATGTTCCAACATCTAGTGGAAAGCCTTCCCAGAAGAGTGGAGGCTGTTATAGCAGCAATGTTCCAACATCTAGTGGAAAGCCTTCCCAGAAGAGTGGAGGCTGTTATAGCAGCAATGTTCCTACATCTAGCGGAAAGCCTTCACATAAGAGTGGATTCTGTTATAGCAGTAATGTTCCAACATCTAGTGAAACGCCTTCCCAGAAGAGTGGAAGCTGTTATAGCAGCAATGTTCCAACATCTAGTGGAAAGCCTTCCCAGAAGAGTGGAGGCTGTTATAGCAGCAATGTTCCAACATCTAGTGGAAAGCCTTCCCAGAAGAGTGGAGGCTGTTATAGCAGCAATGTTCCTACATCTAGCGGAAAGCCTTCACATAAGAGTGGAAGCTGTTATAGCAGCAATGTTCCAACATCTAGTGAAACGCCTTCCCAGAAGAGTGGAAGCTGTTATAGCAGCAATGTTCCAACATCTAGTGGAAAGCCTTCCCAGAAGAGTGGAGGCTGTTATAGCAGCAATGTTCCTACATCTAGCGGAAAGCCTTCACATAAGAGTGGATTCTGTTATAGCAGCAATGTTCCAACATCTAGTGAAACGCCTTCCCAGAAGAGTGGAAGCTGTTATAGCAGCAATGTTCCAACATCTAGTGGAAAGCCTTCCCAGAAGAGTGGAGGCTGTTATAGCAGCAATGTTCCTACATCTAGCGGAAAGCCTTCACATAAGAGTGGATTCTGTTATAGCAGCAATGTTCCAACATCTAGTGAAACGCCTTCCCAGAAGAGTGGAAGCTGTTATAGCAGCAATGTTCCAACATCTAGTGGAAAGCCTTCCCAGAAGAGTGGAGGCTGTTATAGCAGCAATGTTCCTACATCTAGCGGAAAGCCTTCACATAAGAGTGGATTCTGTTATAGCAGCAATGTTCCTACATCTAGTGAAACGCCTTCCCAGAAGAGTGGAAGCTGTTATAGCAGCAATGTTCCAACATCTAGTGGAAAGCCTTCCCAGAAGAGTGGAGGCTGTTATAGCAGCAATGTTCCAACATCTAGTGGAAAGCCTTCCCAGAAGAGTGGAGGCTGTTATAGCAGCAATGTTCCAACATCTAGTGAAACGCCTTCCCAGAAGAGTGGAGGCTGTTATAGCAGCAATGTTCCAACATCTAGTGGAAAGCCTTCCCAGAAGAGTGGAGGCTGTTATAGCAGCAATGTTCCAACATCTAGTGGAAAGCCTTCCCAGAAGAGTGGAGGCTGTTATAGCAGCAATGTTCCAACATCTAGTGGAAAGCCTTCCCAGAAGAGTGGATTCTGTTATAGCAGCAATGTTCCAACATCTAGTGGAAAGCCTTCCCAGAAGAGTGGAGGCTGTTATAGCAGCAATGTTCCAACATCTAGTGGAAAGCCTTCCCAGAAGAGTGGAAGCTGTTATAGCAGCAATGTTACAACATCTAGTGAAAAGCCTTCCCAGAAGAGTGGAGGCTGTTATAGCAGCAATGTTACAACATCTAGTGAAACGCCTTCCCAGAAGAGTGGATTCTGTTATAGCAGCAATGTTCCAACATCTAGTGGAAAGCCTTCCCAGAAGAGTGGAGGCTGTTATAGCAGCAATGTTCCAACATCTAGTGGAAAGCCTTCCCAGAAGAGTGGAAGCTGTTATAGCAGCAATGTTACAACATCTAGTGAAACGCCTTCCCAGAAGAGTAGAGGCTGTTATAACAGCAATGTTCCAACATCTAGTGAAACGCCTTCCCAGAAGAGTGGATTCTGTTATAGCAGCAATGTTACAACATCTAGTGAAACGCCTTCCCAGAAGAGTGGAGGCTGTTATAGCAGCAATGTTCCAACATCTAGTGGAAAGCCTTCCCAGAAGAGTGGAGGCTGTTATAGCAGCAATGTTCCAACATCTAGTGAAACGCCTTCCCAGAAGAGTGGAGGCTGTTATAGCAGCAATGTTACAACATCTAGTGGAAAGCCTTCCCAGAAGAGTGGAGGCTGTTATAGCAGCAATGTTCCAACATCTAGTGAAACGCCTTCCCAGAAGAGTGGAGGCTGTTATAACAGCAATGTTACAACATCTAGTGGAAAGCCTTCCCAGAAGAGTGGAGGCTGTTATAGCAGCAATGTTCCAACATCTAGTGAAACGCCTTCCCAGAAGAGTGGAGGCTGTTATAGCAGCAATGTTCCAACATCTAGTGGAAAGCCTTCCCAGAAGAGTGGAAGCTGTTATAGCAGCAATGTTACAACATCTAGTGAAACGCCTTCCCAGAAGAGTGGAGGCTGTTATAGCAGCAATGTTCCAACATCTAGTGGAAAGCCTTCCCAGAAGAGTGGAGGCTGTTATAGCAGCAATGTTCCAACATCTAGTGAAACGCCTTCCCAGAAGAGTGGAGGCTGTTATAGCAGCAATGTTCCAACATCTAGTGAAACGCCTTCCCAGAAGAGTGGAGGCTGTTATAGCAGCAATGTTCCAACATCTAGCGGAAAGCCTTCCCAGAAGAGTAGAGGCTGTTATAGCAGCAAAGGGGGGGACCAACTCCATATTAATGTCCACGACCCTTTGGGGAGAATTAAACTTGGTTAAGCTTCTCTAGTGTCCGTGAGTTTTTACGGACAAACAGCCTGAGGGGATATCTTCAACATAGAACAAATAGCCAGACAACAAGGGTCAATTGCATTTAAATCCCAGTTAAATCTAGAAAGTAAACCAAATTCAAATTCCACCTCCTGCTAATTGAGAAGGAAAAGAAGAGAATGGGAATTTCAGTGTACTTCCTGAACTGGCATTGACCCCCACCCTGACAGACAGAGCTGGTCAGAACATACATCTGGTAAGATACCAAAAGGGTTGAGTTTCTGCATATCCTATTGAGGGATAAAAGGTTTAGGGGTGAAAGGTTAGGGTTCAGAGTTGAAGTTTCCTTTACTTTAGGAGTGGTCTGTTCTTCCTCCTTCTCCACTTCCTCCTGCTCCTCCTCTTCTTCCTCAGCCGGTGTCTCCATCTCCTCCTCAGACTCCTCTTTGGCTGCTGGCGGTGCTGCTGCCTTACCACGGCCACGCCTATAGGACAGGGGATGAGGCTGGTTTAGAAAACACACAAGGACATACACACAAAGGCTGCACACACTCACACAAACAAATGCAAAAAACATTTGTTTCACCAACACTTATCGGTCCCTGATTCAAATGTTTAAGATACAAAAAATAGAAATAGCGCACATAGAACAGATCTACCGCTTCTTAGACTTGTTTATAATGAGAATGACAGATCTATAACTCACATTTCTATGTGAATTTGGTCGGGTCACCCCAAAAAAGGTACATATTGGCGCTTAAACAATCAGTGTATACGGTCATTTTTTTTTAGATATAGAGAGTAAAAGTTGATCATTTCATAGCGAGGTCAGAACTAACTTTTTTGAGGAGCACAGCAGAGAAGATCACTTGAAAAACTTTGAAGCTGTCAAAAACCATTTGATTTTGTCATGGGGGTGAGATCCAAAGTCCTGCTGTATATATATATATATATTTATAAATTAACAATGACATAGCCAATATATATATATATATATATTGGCTATGTCATTGTTAATTTATAAATATTAATACATTACTAGCTCAAACACTTAATCTCTGTTAATTAGTGGACGATAGAGATTTTAGATCCAAAGTGGGGGGGGGGGGGGGGGGGGGCGACAAAGGATACATTGTCCCTCCCTATTCTGACAGTGGGTTGGTAGATGCCTAGTTTCCCTTATGAATCAGATCAGGTACATTGTCCCTCCCTATTCTGACAGTGGGTTGGTAGATGCCTAGTTTCCCTTATGGATCAGATCAGGTACATTGTCCCTCCCTATTCTGACAGTGGGTTGGTAGATGCCTAGTTTCCCTTATGGATCAGATCAGGTACATTGTCCCTCCCTATTCTGACAGTGGGTTGGTAGATGCCTAGTTTCCCTTATGGATCAGATCAGGTACATTGTCCCTCCCTATTCTGATAGTGGACTGGTAGATGCCTAGTTTCCATTATGGATCAGATCAGATTAGAGTTGCACATTTTGGGGAATATTCAGAGGTGGAAACGTTCCATGGGAATTAATGGGAATATATGCAAATTAATATTAATATAATGTAAATGTAGATGTTTTTTTGAATTAGATATATTTACCATATCATATGGAGACAGAAACATAAAACCTTTTACCTCATAAGTAGACAATTGAAAATCATTAAATTCTTCCAATAGAAATAAAAAATATATAATTTAGTTACGAATTGAACTTTAATTAAATGACTTGACATGGGATGATTTCACTGAACAACAAAAGAAAGAGAATATTGAATGATCCCCAATGATCCATCGCATCTCCCAAAAACGTTTTCAACATACATCTGTAAAATGATTGTCTAGAAACTAAAGCTTTGGTTGTCTTCCTCTCAGGTTTCCATGTCTTCTCCCTGGACCTCCTCAATGTCCACCTCTTGAACATCAGACTCTGAGGCCTCATCTTCACTGTCACTTTCCAACCTTGTTGAGGATGGTTCGTTGTCAGGCTCAAAAAGCCTTAAATTTGCCCAGATGGCCACCAATTTCTCAACCCTTGTATTGGTCAGCCTGTTGCGTGCGTTGGTGTGTGTGTTCCCAAACAAGGACCAGTTGCGCTCTGAGGTGGCTATGTTGGTGGGATTTGGAGGATGATGGAGGCAACAGGGGAAAGAGCCTCAGATCCACAAAGTCCCTTCCACCAGGTGGCTGAGGAGATATGTTGGCATGACTACCATATTGCATCTCCATCCCAAGGCCCTTGCTTGGAAGTGTACTTTGCCAGACTGCCAATAACCTTGCCCTCATCCAGGCCAAGGTGGCGAGACACGGTACTGATGACACCATAGGCCTTGTTGATCTCTGCACCAGACAGGATGCTCTTACAGCATACTTGAGGTCCAACATCTACGCTGTTGCGTGAATGGGCTTCAGGCAGAAGTCTTCACAATTTTTGAGGTATTTCAGAACAGCAGTTTCCTCTGCTTGGAGCAACAGTGAAGTGGGCAGGGCAGTACGGATTTCTTCTCTTACATCTGCAAGCAGAGTCTGAACATCAGACAGGATGGCATTGTCTCCCTCAGTTTCCGGCTGATTAACACTCAAAAAATACATCATCCAGGAGGATCCTCTTGATGGGACCTGTCTATATCGGCAGACTGTGATATGGCCATTTCTTGGAAAGACTCCTTCCCCTCCAGGAGACTGTCAAACATGATGACAACACCACCCCAATGGGTTTTGCTGGGTAGCTTAAATGGGGTGCTCTTATTCTTCTCACTTTGCTTGGTTAGGTAGATTTGCTGCTATAACTTGATGACCCTTCACATACCTAACCATTTTCCTTGGCTCTCTTCTAGAGTGTATCCATTGTTTTCAGTGCCATGATGTCCTTGAGGATCAGATTCAATGCATGAGCAGCACAGCCAATGAGTGTGATGTGAGGGTAGGACTCCTCCACTTCAGACCAAGCAGCCTTCATGTTCGCAGCATTGTCTGTCACCAGTGCGAATACCTTCTGTGGTCCATGGTCATTGATGACTGCTTTCAGCTCATCTGCAATGTAGAGACCGGTGTGTCTGTTGTCCCTTGTGTCTGTGCTCTTGTAGAATACTGGTTGAGATGATGTAGTTAATTATTCCTTTTTGAACTTTTGCATCCAGAAAATGAGTAATAAAGCAAACCTGGTTGGAATGGTGCATGCTGGGCAAAGAACCTTCAAGAAATCTCTTCCAATACACATGGCCTGTGAGCATCAGAGGTGAACCAGATTGCCTACACCGCTCGAGCAAGACATTCATCAGCATTTCTCTTGACTACATTTCTCCATTGAGTCATAAACACTTCTGATTCCAGGAGAACCATGAGCTGTTGATAACGATAAGGTGTCTGATTCATCATGTTCACCTCGAATAGAAGTAGAGGGACTTTTGTCAGAGGTTGCTCGTTGTGAGCGCTGAGGGAGCTTTATGCACCTGGCCAGATTATTCTGCATCTTTGTTGCATTCTTCACATGTGATTTGGCACAGTATTTGCAAATGTACACAGCTTTTCCTTCTACATTAGCTGCAGTGAAATGTCTCCACATCAGATAGTGCGCCCGAGGCATTTTCCTGTAAAGATTAGGAAAAAAATTGTGAAAAAAAACTAACAAATACAATTCCATGTACAGATAAATATTTAAGCAGTTAGATTAAAACAACTCCTTCGTAAGATCAATGTTTTATAATGAAACATGTATGGAAACAGGTGAATTAACACTCGGTTAGCAGGGTCAAGACAGCTAAATCCCACATCGTAGCAAAAACTAACTAGCAGAAATTGTTAACAAATTAGAAATGATTTAAACACACTTTGCTGTAGGCTACTATTTACTAGTTAACAAAAAATAATGTCATATAAAATATATTCACCCCACCCAGTACTGTAATCAATATATTCACCCCACCCAGTACTGTAATCAATATATTCACCCCACCCAGTACTGTAATCAATATATTCACCCCACCCAGTACTGTAATCAATATATTGACCCCACCCAGTATTAAAACTTACCAGAAAGCATGTATTCCTTGGCCCAGACAGTGTCGTAGTCTGGGCTCAATAGCATCTCATTAGTGTGCAAGATCTTGAGAATCAGCTGTACATGTGATGGAAGAATGCACTGTGCATGCAGAGGGTTGCAATTCCATTGAATTGGGGATAGTTTAACCAAAATATGCCACAAGACCTAGAATTGCCTTATGTGTATCCCACAAAAAAAACGTTTACTGTTATAAGATAACTTTTTTTAAAAACTTTTTTGACGAATTGAAGCAAAATTACCCCAAATTCCCGGGCTTTACTTGCCATGGAACATTACCAGAAAGTTTCCGACCCTTTGCATCCCTAGATCAGGTACACACCAGCTCAGAGAGGCCCCAGCTCAGAGAGGTCCCAGCTCAGAGAGGCCCCAGCTCAGAGAGGCCCCAGCTCAGAGAGGCCCCAGCTCAGAGAGGCCCCAGCTCAGAGAGGCCCAGCTCAGAGAGGCCCCAGCTCAGAGAGGCCCCAGCTCAGAGAGGCCCCAGCTCAGAGAGGCCCCAGCTCAGAGAGGCCCAGCTCAGAGAGGCCCCAGCTCAGAGAGGCCCAGCTCAGAGAGGCCCCAGCTCAGAGAGGCCCCAGCTCAGAGAGGCCCCAGCTCAGAGAGGCCCCAGCTCAGAGAGGCCCCAGCTCAGAGAGGCCCAGCTCAGAGAGGCCCCAGCTCAGAGAGGTCCCAGCTCAGAGAGGCCCCAGCTCAGAGAGGTCCCAGCTCAGAGAGGCCCAGCTCAGAGAGGCCCCAGCTCAGAGAGGCCCAGCTCAGAGAGGCCCCAGCTCAGAGAGGCCCCAGCTCAGAGAGGTCCCAGCTCAGAGAGGCCCCAGCTCAGAGAGGTCCCAGCTCAGAGAGGCCCAGCTCAGAGAGGCCCAGCTCATGAGCTCCATCAGCAGCAGATTTTAATTTAGAAAACGAATGTGTTAACGCAACAAATATTAATGTATCGCATCGAACCGAAACATTTCCAACTATAATGTAGTTTCTGTATCATATCCCATGTTTCTCGATACATATCAAATCGTCTTGTAAGGGAAAGGTCCACATCACACCTGACACACACACACCTGCCACACACACACCTGCCACACACACACACCTGCCACACACACACACACACACACACCTGCCACACACACACACACACACCTGCCACACACACACACACACACCTGCCACACACACACACACACACACACCTGCCACACACACACACGCCACACACACACACCTGCCACACACACACACACCTGCCACACACACACACACACACCTGCCACACACACACACACACACCTGCCACACACACACACACACACCTGCCACACACACACACACACGCCACACACACACACACACGCACACACACACACACGCCACACACACACCTGCCACACACACACACACTTACGCTGGTTGTTTCTTGGCGGGCTGTGCTGCTGCCTTGGCCGGCCGGCCTCTCTTCTTCACTGGGGTGGACTCAGCAGACTCAGAACTGGGAAGGAAAGCAACAGGATTTAAGAGGTTATTGACAACAAATACAGATACATGTGTGATTCTTTCAACAGTTAATGTTAATATCTCTCTTCATTTGAATTTGAAATAATAAACAGATGATTAAAAAAAGAGCATAAATATCCGCAGTGCTTTTGGAAAGTATTCAGACCACGTTGTTACCTTACAGCCTTATTCTAAAATGGATTCAATCAATTGTTTTCCTCAATCTACACACGATACCCCATAATGACATCACAATACCCCATAATGACATCACAATACTCCATAATGACATCACAATACCCCATAATGACATCACAATACCCCATAATGACATCACAATACCCCATAATGACATCACAATACCCCATAATGACATCACAATACCCCATAATGACATCACAATACCCCATAATGACATCACAATACCCCATAATGACATCACAATACCCCATAATGACATCACAATACCCCATAATGACATCACAATACTCCATAATGACATCACAATACCCCATAATGACAAAGCCAAAACAGGTTTTGAGAAATGCATTAAAATAAAAAACAGAAATACTTTACATAAGTATTCAGACTCTTTGCTATGAGACTTGAAATTGAGCTCAGGTGCATCCTGATAACATTGATCATCCTTGAGATGTTTCTACAACTTGATTGGAGTCCACCTTTTGGTAAATTACATTGATTGGACATGATTTGGAAAGGCACCTCCCCCCATGTCTATATAAGGTCACACAGTTGACATGGTTTTTGCGCTGACATGCACGGAGGTCAAAAGGAATTGACCGTAGAGCTCCGAGACAGGTTTGTGTTGAGGCACAGATCTGGGGAAGGGTACTAAAACATTTATGCAGCATTGAAGGTCCCCAAGAACACACTGGTCTCCATTATTCTTAAATGGAAGGTTTGGAACCACCAAGACTCTTCCTAGAGCTGGCCGCCCGGACAAACTGAGCAATCAGGGGAGAAGGGCCTTGGTCAGGGAGGTGACCAAAAACCTGATGGTCACTCTGACAGAGCTCCAGAGTTCCTCTGTGGAGATGGGAGAACCTCCCAGATGGACAACCATCTCTGCAGCACTCTACCAATCAGACCTTTATGGTAGAGTGGCCAGACAGAAGCCACTCCTCAGTAAAAGGAACATAACAGCCTGCTTGAGGAAAGGGTCTGAATACTTATGTAAATGTGAACTATTTTATTTATTTATTTTAACTGTGTTTGCTTTGTCATTATGGAGTATTGTGATGTCATTATGGGGTATTGTGATGTCATTATGGGGTATTGTGATGTAGATTAATGAGAGGGAAAAAACGATTTAATCCATTTTAGAATAAGGCTGTAACATAACAAAATGTGGGCAAAGTCGAGGGTTCGAATACTTTCTGAATGCACTGTTTACAAATGTATGTCAACAGAACAGTAACAGATCTTACAGGATGGTTTATAAGGTGACTACATCACATATCAAGGAGAAAACACAAAATGCCCTCTGACCTCTGTGTTGATCTCCTTGCCGCCCGCGCTGGTCTTCCTCCCTTAGTCTTCAGCTCCATATTCTCCTCTTCTTCCTCTTCCTCCTCTTCTTCCTCCTCTCCTCCCTCATCCTCTTCTTCAGGGGGAGGAGTTGCCTTCTTCCGGCCCCGGCCCCTCCCCTTAGCTGGAGTTTCCTGATTGGCTGGCGCAGCCTTCGTGGACCGCCCTCTACGCCCTTTTTTGGGCGGGCTGTTCTGCTCGTCTTCCGTCTGGGCGTCGCCGAGTCGGGACTCCTCTCCCCATTGGTCCTCGGGGTCGACTGCTGCTGCCTTCTTGCGGCCGCGCTTGGGTTTAGGAGAAGGGTTGTCGTCAAGGTTACTGGAGGCGGCGCCTCGTTTACGGCCCCGGGGTTTGTCACTGTCCTGTAAGAAGGCCGTATTGTCAACGAACTGCTATTTGACTGTAAGGAGACGGTAGTGTCGACTAAGTTGGATTTGACAGTTTGTTACTTTGAGGGTAACAGGAAACTGACTGAACGCTTGTTTGGATTACCCAGTGAAAGTGACAATACACTTTCTCAGTAAATGAGTCTTACTTGGTGGCATAGTTAAACAACACGTTGGATTCCTTCCCTTGTAAGCAGTGTATGGATAAAGGTACGGTCGGAAACCATTGTTTTGGTTTTACCCAGCCACTGTTTCCCAATGCTAACTTTTTAGCATTTGTGATATAAAAACCAATGCGGGTCAATATCCCTGATATTAGCATTTTCACATTTCATGTACAAATCATCTTAAAATAACTTCACGGAGCTACATAATACATTTCAGACTCTCACCTTTGTGTCGGAGGCGTCTCCTTTCTTCATGAGGTCTTCATTCTCACTGTGGTCCTCTGCACTGTCATGTCTGGGACAGGGAGGCAGGAGGACAGGTTAGAGACACTCATGTCTGGGACAGGGGGGCAGGAGGACAGGTTAGAGACACTAATGTCTGGGACAGGGAGACAGGTTAGAGACACTCATGTCTGGGACAGGGAGGCAGGAGGACAGGTTAGAGACACTAATGTCTGGGACAGGGAGGCATTGTTAGAGACACTCATGTCTGGGACAGGGAGACAGGTTAGAGAGACTCATGTCTGGGACAGGGAGGCAGGAGGACAGGTTAGAGACACTCATGTCTGGGACAGGGAGACAGGAGGACAGGTTAGAGTCACTCATGTCTGGGACAGGGAGGCAGGTTAGAGACACTCATGTCTGGGACAGGGAGGTCAGGAGGACAGGTTAGAGACCCTCATGTCTGGGACAGGGAGACAGGTTAGAGACACTCATGTCTGGGACAGCGAGGCAGGAGGACAGGTCAGGTCTAGGGTAAGAGGTGTGTGTACCTGGTCTTGGTGCGTTGAGGAGAGCTGGGGTTTGAGGTACTATCCTCGTTGCTAGCCGTCTCCATGCGTGATGCTTTACTCTGGATGGGTTTGCCTGCTGAGGCCAGGGGCTTGTTCACCGCTCCTAACACGTTAGCTGCTTTAGGCTGGGGGGAGGGGAGAGGGGGGATGTGTAGGGGGGAGGGGGGATGTGTAGGGGTGAGGGAGGATGTGTAGGGGTGAGGGAGGGGGAGATATGTAGGGGTGAGGGGGGGGTGTGTAGGGGTGAGGGAGAAGATAGGAGAGATGTGTAGGGGTGAGGGAGGATGTGTAGGGGTGAGGGAGGAGAGAGGGGTGTGTGTAGGGGTGAGGGAGGACGGAGGGGGAGATATGTAGGGGTGAGGGAGGATGTGTAGGGGTGAGGGAGGGGGAGATATGTAGGGGTGAGGGGGGATGTGTAGGGGTGAGGGAGAAGAGAGGAGAGATGTGTAGGGGTGAGGGAGGATGTGTAGGGGTGAGGGGGGTGTGTAGGGGTGAGGGAGGAGAGAGGGGAGATGTGTAGGGATGAGGGAGGATGTGTAGGGGTGGGGGAGATGTGTAGGGGTGAGGGGGGATGTGTAGGGGTAAGGGAGGATGTGTAGGGGTGAGGGAGGATGTGTAGGGGTGAGGGAGGATGTGTAGGGGTGAGGGAGGATGTGTAGGGGTGAAGGAGGATGTGTAGGGGTGAGGGAGGAGAGAGAGAGGATGTGTAGGGGTGAGGGAGGAGAGATGTGTAGGGGTGAGGGAGGATGTGTAGGGGTGAAGGAGGATGTGTAGGGGTGAGGGAGGAGAGATGTGTAGGGGTGAGGGAGGATGTGTAGGGGTGAAGGAGGATGTGTAGGGGTGAAGGAGGATGTGTAGGGGTGAAGGAGGATGTGTAGGGGTGAGGGAGGAGAGAGGGAGGATGTGTAGGGGTGAGGGAGGAGAGAGGGAGGATGTGTAGGGGTGAGGGAGGAGAGAGGGAGGATGTGTAGGGGTGAGGGAGGAGAGAGGGAGGATGTGTAGGGGTGAGGGAGGAGAGAGGGAGGATGTGTAGGGGTGAGGGAGGAGAGAGGGAGGATGTGTAGGGGTGAGGGGGCACAGGGAAGAAGGGAAGAGAGGAAAGGTCAGAGGTCAGAACAGGGGAGTCAAACTCATTTTTCTCACTTATATCTCCCCTCCAGAAATGTATTTTCTAACTTCGGTGATTATTAATTAGCCAGCTGGACACCGTGGAGACACTGCATGAATGTAGGTCCATTATTTCTACACAGTTTCAATTCTGTTTTAGTAATTTTAAAGTATACTATATATATATACAAAAGTATGTGGACACGCCTTCAAATTAGTGGATTCCGCTATTTCAGCCACACCCGTTGCTAACAGGCGTATAAAATCGAGCACACAGTCATGCAATCTCCATAGACAAACATTGGCAGTAGAATGGCCTCCGTGACTTTCAACGTGGCACCGTCATAGGATGCCACCTTTCCAACAAGACAGTTTGTCAACTTTCTGCCCTGCTAGAACTGCCCCGGTCAACTGTAAGTGCTGTTACTGTGAAGTGGAAATGTCTAGGAGCAACAACGGCTCAGCTGCGAAGTGGTAGGCCACACAAGCTCACAGAACGGGACCGCAGAGTGCTGAAGCATGTAAAAATCACCTGTCCTCGGATGCAACACTCACTACCGAGTTCAAAACTAGCTCTGGAAGCAACGTCAGCACAATAACTGTTCGTCGGGAGCTTCATGAAATGGGTTTTTATGGCTGAGCAGCCGAACGCAAGCCTTAGATCACCATGTACAATGCCAAGTGTCGGCTGGAGTGGTGTAAAGCTTGCCGCCATTGGTCTCAGGAGCAGTGGAAACGCGTTCTCTGGAGTGATGAATCACACTTCACCATCTGGCAGTACGATGGACGAATCTGGGTTTGGCTGATTCCAGGAGAGCGCTACCTGCCCAAATGCACAGTGCTAACTGTAAAGTTTGGTGGAGGAGGAATAATGGTCTGGGATGTTTTTCATGGTTCGGGCTAGGCCCTTAGTTTCCAACTTTGTGGCAACAGTTTGGGGAAAGCCCTTTCCTGTTTCAGCATGACAATGCCCCTGTGCACAAAGCAAGGTCCATACAGAAGTGGTTTGTCGAAATCGGTGTGGATGAACTTCACTGACCTACACAGAGCCCTGACCTCAACCCCATCGAACACCTTTGGGATGAATTGGAACACCGTCTGCGAGCCAGGCCTAATCGCCCAACATCAGTGTCCGACCTCACTAATGCTTATGGCTGAATGGAAGCAAGTCCCCGCAGCAATGTTCCAACATCTAGAGGAAAGCCTTCCCAGAAGAGTGGAGGCTGTTACAGCAGCAATGTTCCAACATCTAGTGAAACGCCTTCCCAGAAGAGTGGAGGCTGTTACAGCAGCAATGTTCCAACATCTAGTGGAAAGCCTTCCCCAGAAGAGTGGAGGCTGTTACAGCAGCAATGTACCAACATCTAGTGGAAAGCCTTCCCCAGAAGAGTGGAGGCTGTTACAGCAGCAATGTTCCAACATCTAGTGGAAAGCCTTCCCCAGAAGAGTGGAGGCTGTTACAGCAGCAATGTTCCAACATCTAGAGGAAAGCCTCCCCAGAAGAGTGGAGGCTGTTATAGCAGCAATGTTCCAACATCTAGTGGAAAGCCTTCCCAGAAGAGTGGAAGCTGTTATAGCAGTAAAGGGGGGACCAACTCCATATTAATGTCCACGACCTTGGAATGAGATGTTCAGCGAGTAGGTGTCCACATACTTTTGGTCACGTAGTGTTTATATATTGTTATTTTATTACTCAAACTACCAACGGGGCCGTATGTCTGACCCCCCTGGGTTAGAACCCCCCCTGGTTAGAACCCCCTCTGGTTTAGAACCTCCCCTGGTTAGAACCCCCCCTGGTTTAGAACCCCCCCTGGTTTAGAACCTCCCCTGGTTTAGAACCCCCCCTTGGGTTAGAACCCCCCCGGGTTAGAACCCCCCCTTGGGTTAGAACCCCCCCCTGGTTTAGAACATCCCCTGGTTTAGAACGTCCCCTGGGTTAGAACCCCCCCGGGTTAGACAATTTATCCCACTGTTGGCAAGGGCTCCAAATCGCTGATTCTAACAACCGAAGTTGAGCAAATTAATGCCATGGGCAGTCATCCTACCGTTAGGGCCTGTCTGAATGAATACCATGGGCAGTCATCCTACCGTTAGGGCCTGTCTGAATGAATACCTTGGGCAGTCATCCTACCGTTAGGGCCTGTCTGAATGAATACCTTGGGCAGTCATCCTACCGTTAGGGCCTGTCTGAATGAATACCTTGGGCAGTCATCCTACCGTTAGGGCCTGTCTGAATGAATACCTTGGGCAGTCATCCTACCGTTAAGGCCTGTCTGAATGAATACCATGGGCAGTCATCCTACCGTTAAGGCCTGTCTGAATGAATACCATGGGCAGTCATCCTACCGTTAAGGCATGTCTGAATGAATACCGTGGGCAGTCATCCTACCGTTAAGGCCTGTCTGAATGAATACCGTGGGCAGTCATCCTACCGTTAAGGCCTGTCTGAATGAATAACACGGGCAGTCATCCTACCGTTAAGGCCTGTCTGAATGAATACCGTGGGCAATCATCCTACCGTTAAGGCCTGTCTGAATGAATACCATGGGCAGTCATCCTACCTTTCCAGGTGTAAAGAAGGACTTCATCTCTGGAGGGAGATAGTTCTTTGTGTTGCTGAAATTCTACAGAAGAGATGTTTAGTCAGAATGTGAATCCATTGAATGGTTTTATTTGCAGATTAGAGCGAACACACACACACACACACACACACACACACACACACACACACACACACACACAGTAGAGGTCTTCACAGATCTTTCCAAACCGGATTACCCGACCCGGGATGTTGTCGTCGGGTCGGATCCTGCTCAGAGGCCACGGACTTCGGATTTGTGTGAAAATATGTGAAATACAGACCAGATCCTAAATTATATTTGAATAATTTAAATCTTAAAACAGCTTAGGCCTAAACCCAAATTTCACACATTTAATGATTATTCTCTTAAATTATTGTCAAGGGGTCCCCTTTCATCAAACCACATGTGTCAAACTATCATTTTGTGACAAAACGACACAAAAACTAGCCACTGCATGTGACACCGTGTAAAACAGTGCACTAGTTGTGGGTGACTAAGAGGAGGTCTATATAAACAGGTCTCTCCCGGTCTATATAAACAGGTCTCTCCTAGTCTATATAAAGTCTCCCCTAGTCTATATAAACAGGTCTCTCCTAGTCTATATAAACAGGTCTCTCCTAGTCTATATAAACAGGTCTCCCCTAGTCTATATAAACAGGTCTCTCCCGGTCTATATAAACAGGTCTCTCCTGGTCTATATAAACAGGTCTCTCCTAGTCTATATAAAGTCTCCCCTAGTCTATATAAACAGGTCTCTCCTAGTCTATATAAACAGGTCTCTCCTAGTCAATATAAAGTCTCCCCTAGTCTATATATAAACAGGTCTCTCCTAGTCTATATATAAACAGGTCTCTCCTAGTCTATATAAACAGGTCTCTCCTAGTCTATATAAACAGGTCTCTCCTAGTCTATATAAACAGGTCTCTCCTAGTCTATATAAACAGGTCTCTCCTAGTCTATATAAACAGGTCTCTCCTAGTCTATATAAACAGGTCTCTCCTGGTCTATATAAACAGGTCTCTCCTAGTCTATATAAAGTCTCCACTAGTCTATATAAACAGGTATCTCCTAGTCTATATATAAACAGGTCTCTCCTAGTCTATATAAACAGGTCTCTCCTAGTCTATATAAACAGGTCTCTCCTAGTCTATATAAACAGGTCTCTCCTAGTCTATATAAACAGGTCTCTCCTAGTCTATATAAACAGGTCTCTCCTAGTCTATATAAACAGGTCTCTCCTAGTCTATATAAAGTTTCCCCTAGTCTATATAAAGAGGTCTCTCCTAGTCTATATAAACAGGTCTCTCCTAGTCTATATAAACAGGTCTCTCCTAGTCTATATATAAACAGGTCTCTCCTAGTCTATATAAACAGGTCTCTCCTAGTCTATATAAACAGGTCTCTCCTAGTCTATATATAAACAGGTCTCTCCTAGTCTATATAAACAGGTCTCTCCTAGTCTATATAAACAGGTCTCTCCTAGTCTATATAAACAGGTCTCTCCTAGTCTATATAAACAGGTCTCTCCTAGTCTATATAAACAGGTCTCTCCTAGTCTATATAAACAGGTCTCTCCTAGTCTATATAAACAGGTCTCTCCTAGTCTATATAAACAGGTCTCTCCTAGTCTATATAAACAGGTCTCTCCTAGTCTATATAAACAGGTCTCTCCTAGTCTATATAAACAGGTCTCTCCTAGTCTATATAAACAGGTCTCTCCTAGTCTATATATAAACAGGTCTCTCCTAGTCTATATAAACAGGTCTCTCCTAGTCTATATAAACAGGTCCCTCCTAGTCTATATAAACAGGTCCCTCCTAGTCTATATAAACAGGTCCCTCCTAGTCTATATAAACAGGTCTCTCCTAGTCTATATAAACAGGTCTCTCCTAGTCTATATATAAACAGGTCTCTCCTAGTCTATATATAAACAGGTCTCTCCTAGTCTATATAAACAGGTCTCCCCTCTCTCTCTCCTCTCATTCATGCCCTTCTTTAAAAAATATACAAGTTATACTATAATGTAGAATTACTGATAATATCTTCCCGATCGTCTTTATAGTTGGATAGAGAATATATTTGTCAAACAGAGTCGTCATAGCGGGAATTAGCGGGAATAGCGGGAATAGCGGAATAGCGGGAATAGCGGGAAATGAAATGGGTGACCACATGAATTTGAAGCTTGCTGGTCAAACATGCTATAGCCTACCTTGAGTCTAAACCCATGTTCGTCAAAACAGTTAAATAAGATAGATGTTAATAACACAGTAAAATAGCCTACAGAACAGCCTAAGAGACGTCCTCAATGTCCTCCATCTAACTATAGAGACGTCCTCCATCTAACTATAGAGACATCCTCCATCTAACTATAGAGACGTCCTCAATGTCCTCCATCTAACTATAGAGACGTCCTCCATCTAACTATAGAGACATCCTCCATCTAACTATAGAGACGTCCTCAATGTCCTCCATCTAACTATAGAGACGTCCTCAATGTCCTCCATCTAACTACAGAGACGTCCTCAATGTCCTCCATCTAACTATAGAGACATCCTCAATGTCCTCCATCTAACTATCGAGACATCCTCCATCTAACTATAGAGACGTCCTCAATGTCCTCCATCTAACTATAGAGACGTTCTCAATGTCCTCCATCTAACTATAGAGACGTCCTCAATGTCCTCCATCTAACTATAGAGACGTCCTCAATGTCCTCCATCTAACTATAGAGACGTCCTCCATCTAACTATAGAGACATCCTCCATCTAACTATAGAGACGTCCTCAATGTTCTCCATCTAACTATAGAGACGTCCTCCATCTAACTATAGAGACGTCCTCAATGTCCTCCATCTAACTATAGAGACGTCCTCCATCTAACTATAGAGATGTCCTCAATGTTCTCCATCTAACTATAGAGACGTCCTCAATGTCCTCCATCTAACTATAGAGACGTCCTCAATGTCCTCCATCTAACTATAGAGACGTCCTCAATGTCCTCCATCTAACTATAGAGACGTCCTCAATGTCCTCCATCTAACTATAGAGATGTCCTCCATCTAACTATAGAGACGTCCTCAATGTCCTCCATCTAACTATAGAGATGTCCTCCATCTAACTATAGAGACGTTCTCAATGTTCTCCATCTAACTATAGAGACGTCCTCCATCTAACTATAGAGACGTTCTCAATGTCCTCCATCTAACTATAGAGATGTCCTCCATCTAACTATAGAGACGTCCTCAATGTTCTCCATCTAACTATAGAGACGTTCTCCATCTAACTATAGAGAAGTCCTCAATGTCCTCCATCTAACTATAGAGACGTCCTCAATGTCCTCCATCTAACTATAGAGACGTCCTCAATGTTCTCCATCTAACTATAGAGACGTCCTCAATGTCCTCCATCTAACTATAGAGACGTCCTCAATGTCCTCCATCTAACTATAGAGACGTTCTCAATGTCCTCCATCTAACTATAGAGACGTCCTCAATGTTCTCCATCTAACTATAGAGACGTCCTCAATGTCCTCCATCTAACTATAGAGACGTCCTCAATGTCCTCCATCTAACTATAGAGACGTCCTCAATGTCCTCCATCTAACTATAGAGACGTCCTCAATGTCCTCCATCTAACTATAGAGACGTCCTCAATGTCCTCCATCTAACTATAGAGATGTCCTCCATCTAACTATAGAGACGTCCTCAATGTCCTCCATCTAACTATAGAGATGTCCTCCATCTAACTATAGAGACGTTCTCAATGTTCTCCATCTAACTATAGAGACGTCCTCCATCTAACTATAGAGACGTTCTCAATGTCCTCCATCTAACTATAGAGATGTCCTCCATCTAACTATAGAGACGTCCTCAATGTCCTCCATCTAACTATAGAGACGTCCTCCATCTAACTATAGAGAAGTCCTCAATGTCCTCCATCTAACTATAGAGACGTCCTCAATGTCCTCCATCTAACTATAGAGACGTCCTCAATGTTCTCCATCTAACTATAGAGACGTCCTCAATGTCCTCCATCTAACTATAGAGACGTCCTCAATGTCCTCCATCTAACTATAGAGACGTCCTCAATGTCCTCCATCTAACTATAGAGACGTTCTCAATGTCCTCCATCTAACTATAGAGACGTCCTCAATGTTCTCCATCTAACTATAGAGACGTCCTCAATGTCCTCCATCTAACTATAGAGACGTCCTCAATGTCCTCCATCTAACTATAGAGACATCCTCAATGTCCTCCATCTAACTATAGAGACGTCCTCCATCTAACTATAGAGATGTCCTCAATGTTCTCCATCTAACTATAGAGACGTCCTCAATGTCCTCCATCTAACTATAGAGACGTCCTCAATGTCCTCCATCTAACTATAGAGACGTCCTCAATGTCCTCCATCTAACTATAGAGACGTCCTCAATGTCCTCCATCTAACTATAGAGATGTCCTCCATCTAACTATAGAGACGTCCTCAATGTCCTCCATCTAACTATAGAGATGTCCTCCATCTAACTATAGAGACGTTCTCAATGTTCTCCATCTAACTATAGAGACGTCCTCCATCTAACTATAGAGACGTTCTCAATGTCCTCCATCTAACTATAGAGATGTCCTCCATCTAACTATAGATACGTCCTCAATGTTCTCCATCTAACTATAGAGACGTTCTCCATCTAACTATAGAGAAGTCCTCAATGTCCTCCATCTAACTATAGAGACGTCCTCAATGTCCTCCATCTAACTATAGAGACGTCCTCAATGTTCTCCATCTAACTATAGAGACGTCCTCAATGTCCTCCATCTAACTATAGAGACGTCCTCAATGTTCTCCATCTAACTATAGAGACGTCCTCAATGTCCTCCATCTAACTATAGAGACGTCCTCAATGTCCTCCATCTAACTATAGAGACGTTCTCAATGTCCTCCATCTAACTATAGAGACGTCCTCAATGTTCTCCATCTAACTATAGAGACGTCCTCAATGTCCTCCATCTAACTATAGAGACGTCCTCAATGTCCTCCATCTAACTATAGAGACGTCCTCAATGTCCTCCATCTAACTATAGAGACGTCCTCAATGTCCTCCATCTAACTATAGAGACGTCCTCAATGTCCTCCATCTAACTATAGAGATGTCCTCCATCTAACTATAGAGACGTCCTCAATGTCCTCCATCTAACTATAGAGATGTCCTCCATCTAACTATAGAGACGTTCTCAATGTTCTCCATCTAACTATAGAGACGTCCTCCATCTAACTATAGAGACGTTCTCAATGTCCTCCATCTAACTATAGAGATGTCCTCCATCTAACTATAGAGACGTCCTCAATGTCCTCCATCTAACTATAGAGACGTCCTCCATCTAACTATAGAGAAGTCCTCAATGTCCTCCATCTAACTATAGAGACGTCCTCAATGTCCTCCATCTAACTATAGAGACGTCCTCAATGTTCTCCATCTAACTATAGAGACGTCCTCAATGTCCTCCATCTAACTATAGAGACGTCCTCAATGTCCTCCATCTAACTATAGAGACGTCCTCAATGTCCTCCATCTAACTATAGAGACGTTCTCAATGTCCTCCATCTAACTATAGAGAAGTCCTCAATGTCCTCCATCTAACTATAGAGACGTCCTCAATGTCCTCCATCTAACTATAGAGACGTCCTCAATGTCCTCCATCTAACTATAGAGACGTCCTCAATGTCCTCCATCTAACTATAGAGATGTCCTCCATCTAACTATAGAGACGTTCTCAATGTTCTCCATCTAACTATAGAGACGTCCTCCATCTAACTATAGAGACGTTCTCAATGTCCTCCATCTAACTATAGAGACGTCCTCCATCTAACTATAGAGACGTCCTCAATGTCCTCCATCTAACTATAGAGACGTCCTCCATCTAACTATAGAGATGTCCTCAATGTTCTCCATCTAACTATAGAGACGTCCTCAATGTCCTCCATCTAACTATAGAGACGTCCTCAATGTCCTCCATCTAACTATAGAGACGTCCTCAATGTCCTCCATCTAACTATAGAGACGTCCTCAATGTCCTCCATCTAACTATAGAGATGTCCTCCATCTAACTATAGAGACGTCCTCAATGTCCTCCATCTAACTATAGAGATGTCCTCCATCTAACTATAGAGACGTTCTCAATGTTCTCCATCTAACTATAGAGACGTCCTCCATCTAACTATAGAGACGTTCTCAATGCCCTCCATCTAACTATAGAGATGTCCACCATCTAACTATAGAGACGTCCTCAATGTCCTCCATCTAACTATAGAGACGTCCTCAATGTCCTCCATCTAACTATAGAGACGTCCTCAATGTCCTCCATCTAACTATAGAGATGTCCTCCATCTAACTATAGAGACGTTCTCAATGTTCTCCATCTAACTATAGAGACGTCCTCCATCTAACTATAGAGACGTTCTCAATGTCCTCCATCTAACTATAGAGACGTCCTCCATCTAACTATAGAGACGTCCTCAATGTCCTCCATCTAACTATAGAGACGTCCTCCATCTAACTATAGAGATGTCCTCAATGTTCTCCATCTAACTATAGAGACGTCCTCAATGTCCTCCATCTAACTATAGAGACGTCCTCAATGTCCTCCATCTAACTATAGAGACGTCCTCAATGTCCTCCATCTAACTATAGAGACGTCCTCAATGTCCTCCATCTAACTATAGAGATGTCCTCCATCTAACTATAGAGATGTCCTCCATCTAACTATAGAGACGTTCTCAATGTTCTCCATCTAACTATAGAGACGTCCTCCATCTAACTATAGAGACGTTCTCAATGCCCTCCATCTAACTATAGAGATGTCCACCATCTAACTATAGAGACGTCCTCAATGTTCTCCATCTAACTATAGAGACGTTCTCCATCTAACTATAGAGAAGTCCTCAATGTCCTCCATCTAACTATAGAGACGTCCTCAATGTCCTCCATCTAACTATAGAGACGTCCTCAATGTTCTCCATCTAACTATAGAGACGTCCTCAATGTCCTCCATCTAACTATAGAGACGTCCTCAATGTCCTCCATCTAACTATAGAGACGTTCTCAATGTCCTCCATCTAACTATAGAGACGTCCTCAATGTTCTCCATCTAACTATAGAGACGTCCTCAATGTCCTCCATCTAACTATAGAGACGTCCTCAATGTCCTCCATCTAACTATAGAGACGTCCTCAATGTCCTCCATCTAACTATAGAGACGTCCTCAATGTCCTCCATCTAACTATAGAGACGTCCTCAATCTAACTATAGAGATGTCCTCCATCTAACTATAGAGACGTCCTCAATGTCCTCCATCTAACTATAGAGATGTCCTCCATCTAACTATAGAGACGTTCTCAATGTTCTCCATCTAACTATAGAGACGTCCTCCATCTAACTATAGAGACGTTCTCAATGTCCTCCATCTAACTATAGAGATGTCCTCCATCTAACTATAGAGACGTCCTCAATGTCCTCCATCTAACTATAGAGACGTCCTCCATCTAACTATAGAGAAGTCCTCAATGTCCTCCATCTAACTATAGAGACGTCCTCAATGTCCTCCATCTAACTATAGAGACGTCCTCAATGTCCTCCATCTAACTATAGAGACGTCCTCAATGTCCTCCATCTAACTATAGAGACGTCCTCAATGTCCTCCATCTAACTATAGAGACGTCCTCAATGTCCTCCATCTAACTATAGAGATGTCCTCCATCTAACTATAGAGACGTCCTCAATGTCCTCCATCTAACTATAGAGATGTCCTCCATCTAACTATAGAGACGTTCTCAATGTTCTCCATCTAACTATAGAGACGTCCTCCATCTAACTATAGAGACGTTCTCAATGTCCTCCATCTAACTATAGAGATGTCCTCCATCTAACTATAGAGACGTCCTCAATGTCCTCCATCTAACTATAGAGACGTCCTCCATCTAACTATAGAGAAGTCCTCAATGTCCTCCATCTAACTATAGAGACGTCCTCAATGTCCTCCATCTAACTATAGAGACGTCCTCAATGTTCTCCATCTAACTATAGAGACGTCCTCAATGTCCTCCATCTAACTATAGAGATGTCCTCCATCTAACTATAGAGACGTCCTCAATGTCCTCCATCTAACTATAGAGATGTCCTCCATCTAACTATAGAGACGTTCTCAATGTTCTCCATCTAACTATAGAGACGTCCTCCATCTAACTATAGAGACGTTCTCAATGTCCTCCATCTAACTATAGAGACGTCCTCAATGTCCTCCATCTAACTATAGAGACGTCCTCAATGTCCTCCATCTAACTATAGAGACGTTCTCAATGTCCTCCATCTAACTATAGAGACGTCCTCAATGTTCTCCATCTAACTATAGAGACGTCCTCAATGTCCTCCATCTAACTATAGAGACGTCCTCAATGTCCTCCATCTAACTATAGAGACGTCCTCAATGTCCTCCATCTAACTATAGAGACGTCCTCAATGTCCTCCATCTAACTATAGAGACGTCCTCAATGTCCTCCATCTAACTATAGAGATGTCCTCCATCTAACTATAGAGACGTCCTCAATGTCCTCCATCTAACTATAGAGACGTCCTCAATGTCCTCCATCTAACTATAGAGACGTTCTCAATGTTCTCCATCTAACTATAGAGACGTCCTCCATCTAACTATAGAGACGTTCTCAATGTCCTCCATCTAACTATAGAGACGTCCTCCATCTAACTATAGAGACGTCCTCAATGTCCTCCATCTAACTATAGAGACGTCCTCCATCTAACTATAGAGATGTCCTCAATGTTCTCCATCTAACTATAGAGACGTCCTCAATGTCCTCCATCTAACTATAGAGACGTCCTCAATGTCCTCCATCTAACTATAGAGACGTCCTCAATGTCCTCCATCTAACTATAGAGACATCCTCAATGTCCTCCATCTAACTATAGAGATGTCCTCCATCTAACTATAGAGACGTCCTCAATGTCCTCCATCTAACTATAGAGATGTCCTCCATCTAACTATAGAGACGTTCTCAATGTTCTCCATCTAACTATAGAGAAGTCCTCAATGTCCTCCATCTAACTATAGAGACGTCCTCAATGTCCTCCATCTAACTATAGAGACGTCCTCAATGTTCTCCATCTAACTATAGAGACGTCCTCAATGTCCTCCATCTAACTATAGAGACGTCCTCAATGTCCTCCATCTAACTATAGAGACGTTCTCAATGTCCTCCATCTAACTATAGAGACGTCCTCAATGTCCTCCATCTAACTATAGAGACGTCCTCAATGTCCTCCATCTAACTATAGAGACGTCCTCAATGTTCTCCATCTAACTATAGAGACGTCCTCAATGTCCTCCATCTAACTATAGAGACGTCCTCAATGTCCTCCATCTAACTATAGAGACGTTCTCAATGTCCTCCATCTAACTATAGAGACGTCCTCAATGTTCTCCATCTAACTATAGAGACGTCCTCAATGTCCTCCATCTAACTATAGAGACGTCCTCAATGTCCTCCATCTAACTATAGAGACGTCCTCAATGTCCTCCATCTAACTATAGAGACGTCCTCAATGTCCTCCATCTAACTATAGAGACGTCCTCAATGTCCTCCATCTAACTATAGAGATGTCCTCCATCTAACTATAGAGACGTCCTCAATGTCCTCCATCTAACTATAGAGACGTTCTCAATGTTCTCCATCTAACTATAGAGACGTCCTCCATCTAACTATAGAGACGTTCTCAATGTCCTCCATCTAACTATAGAGATGTCCTCCATCTAACTATAGAGACGTCCTCAATGTCCTCCATCTAACTATAGAGACGTCCTCCATCTAACTATAGAGAAGTCCTCAATGTCCTCCATCTAACTATAGAGACGTCCTCAATGTCCTCCATCTAACTATAGAGACGTCCTCAATGTTCTCCATCTAACTATAGAGACGTCCTCAATGTCCTCCATCTAACTATAGAGACGTCCTCAATGTCCTCCATCTAACTATAGAGACGTCCTCAATGTCCTCCATCTAACTATAGAGACGTTCTCAATGTCCTCCATCTAACTATAGACGTCCTCAATGTTCTCCATCTAACTATAGAGACGTCCTCAATGTCCTCCATCTAACTATAGAGACGTCCTCAATGTCCTCCATCTAACTATAGAGACGTCCTCAATGTCCTCCATCTAACTATAGAGACGTCCTCAATGTCCTCCATCTAACTATAGAGACGTCCTCAATGTCCTCCATCTAACTATAGAGATGTCCTCCATCTAACTATAGAGACGTCCTCAATGTCCTCCATCTAACTATAGAGATGTCCTCCATCTAACTATAGAGACGTTCTCAATGTTCTCCATCTAACTATAGAGACGTCCTCCATCTAACTATAGAGACGTTCTCAATGTCCTCCATCTAACTATAGAGATGTCCTCCATCTAACTATAGAGACGTCCTCAATGTTCTCCATCTAACTATAGAGACGTTCTCCATCTAACTATAGAGAAGTCCTCAATGTCCTCCATCTAACTATAGAGACGTCCTCAATGTCCTCCATCTAACTATAGAGACGTCCTCAATGTTCTCCATCTAACTATAGAGACGTCCTCAATGTCCTCCATCTAACTATAGAGACGTCCTCAATGTCCTCCATCTAACTATAGAGACATCCTCAATGTCCTCCATCTAACTATAGAGACGTCCTCCATCTAACTATAGAGACGTCCTCAATGTCCTCCATCTAACTATAGAGACGTCCTCCATCTAACTATAGAGATGTGAAAATACTAAACTATAGGATGTCATTATGAAATTACTAAGCTATTATTTCAGAAACAACCCAAAATGCACCAGAGTCCAAACTATTTTGCTGTTTTGACCTTCAATTAAGCTGGATTTGTAATATTTTGGATCCATTTGGGTCCGATACAGACTCGAACATACAGTATTTCGGATAGGATCCGAATCGGTTATTGATTTTATTGAATGAAATGTCTGGATCCTGTCGGGGGTTCGAGTGATAATTTCGAGGATCCAATTCGGATCTGAATTTGGTGATCTGAGAAGACCTCTAACTAAAACACCTACCTTGTCAGGCTTGGTGAAGTAGCGTGTGGGAAGGACAGGGTCTTTGGGAGACTCCAGACTGTAGGTGGTGCTCTTAGAGATGATGATGTTCATGGCCACGTCACACACCGTGTACAACTTCTGTAGAGGGAAAGAGAGGGTGTGTGTGTGTGTGAGAGTGAATCTGTGTGTGTGACCGTGAATCTTTGTGTGTATATGTGAATCTGTGTGTGTGTGTGTGTGTGTGTGTGTGTGTGTACCTCGTTGATCTTGGCGTCGGTAGGAGCCTGTGCATCCTTGGTCTGTTTGATGTTCTCCACCATCTTCCTGATGAAGGCATGGCTGTTGTTCTCATTCTTAGACATGATGATCTCCAGGATGAACCACAGAGACCTGGGGAGGAGGAGTGTAGAGGTGGGAGGATTGGAGGAGAAAGGGGAGGCGAGAAAGAGTGGAGAAGGGGGAGGAGAAGGGAGAGGAGAAGGGAGAGGGGGAGGGAGGGAGGAGTGGAGGGGGAGGGAGGGAGGAGAGGAGAAGGAGTGGAGGGAGGAAGGAGTGGAGGAGGAGTGGAGGGGGAGGGAGGAGGAGAAGGAGTGGAAAAGGAGGAGGGAGGGAGGAGTGGAGGGGGAGGGAGGGAGGAGGAGGGAGGGAAGAGGAGTGGAAGGAGGGGGAGGGAAGAGGAGTGGAAGGAGGGGGGAGGAGTGGAGGAGGAGGAGGGAGGGAGGAGTGGAAGAGGGAGGGGGATGGAGGAGGAGTGGAAGGAGGTGAAGGAGTGGAGGAGGAGGAGGGAGGGAGGAGTGGAGGGGGAGGGAGGGAGGAGGAGGGAGGGAGGAGTGGAAGGAGGAGAAGGAGGAGGGAGGGAGGAGTGGAGGGGGAGGGAGGGAGGGAGGGAGGAGGAGGGAGGAGGAGTAGAAGGAGGAGAAGGAATGGAGGAGGAGGAGGTTATAGTATTTGTATCAGGTATTACTCTCATCAGTTCATTATAATAATCTGTATTTTATGTCTCTGCGTTTTGTCTGCGCTGATGATGTTAGATAATATGACTGCGAATCAAACTGGCTGAATTAAGAGAGAGAACGATGGGTGAGAGGGCTTGAGAAAGGACAGCATCCCAAATAGAGACTGATATGTCAACACAGCAGACTCTGACAGCAGACTATATATAACAGCAGACTATGACAGCAGACTATGACAGCAGACTATGACAGCAGACAATGACAGCAGACAATGACAGCAGACAATGACAGCAGACAATGACAGCAGACAATGACAGCAGACAATGACAGCAGACAATGACAGCAGACAATATATGACAGCAGACTATATATGACAGCAGACTATATATGACAGCAGACTATATATGACAGCAGACTATATATAACAGCAGACAATAATAGCAGACAATAATAGCAGACAATAACAGCAGACAATAACAGCAGACAATAACAGCAGACTATGACAGCAGACTATGACAGCAGACTATGACAGCAGACTATGACAGCAGACTATGACAGCAGACAATGACAGCAGACAATGACAGCAGACAATGACAGCAGACAATGACAGCAGACAATGACAGCAGACTATGACAGCAGACAATGACAGCAGACAATGACAGCAGACTATGACAGCAGACAATGACAGCAGACAATGACAGCAGACAATGACAGCAGACTATAACAGCAGACTATAACAGCAGACTATAACAGCAGACTATAACAGCAGACTATAACAGCAGACTCACTCCTTGATGTCTTTGAGCTGTTCAATGTCCTGGACCTTGATGTAGTCTGGGTCGTGGACCAGCAGGTGGATGGCATAGGGGACCACATACTCAGGGAGCAGAGAGAACAACTTCTCTGGAATATATATAAAAAAACAACACACAGCAAGGTTAATACACACCCTGGTCCAACAGTAACAACAGCCCACTGGCCTGGGGCAGGTAAACACATGCATTGGGCTAGTGGATCTAGTCAGTCACTGGCCTGGGACAGGTAAACACATGCATTGGGCTAGTGGATCTAGTCAGTCACTGGCCTGGGACAGGTAAACACATGCATTGGGCCAGTGGATCTAGTCAGTCACTGGCCTGGGACAGGTAAACACATGCATTGGGCCAGTGGATCTAGTCAGTCACTGGCCTGGGGCAGGTAAACACATGCATTGGGCCAGTGGATCTAGTCAGTCACTGGCCTGGGACAGGTAAACACATGCATTGGGCCAGTGGATCTAGTCAGTCACTGGCCTGGGACAGGTAAACACATGCATTGGGCCAGTGGGTCTAGTCAGTCACTGGCCTGGGACAGGTAAACACATGCATTGGGCCAGTGGGTCTAGTCAGTCACTGGCCTGGGACAGGTAAACACACGCATTGGGCCAGTGGATCTAGTCAGTCACTGGCCTGGGACAGGTAAACACATGCATTGGGCCAGTGGATCTAGTCAGTCACTGGCCTGGGACAGGTAAACACATGCATTGGGCCAGTGGATCTAGTCAGTCACTGGCCTTGGGACAGGTAAACACACACATTGGGCCAGTGGATCTAGTCAGTCACTGGCCTGGGACAGGTAAACACATGCATTGGGCCAGTGGATCTAGTCAGTCACTGGCCTTGGGACAGGTAAACACACACATTGGGCCAGTGGATCTAGTCAGTCACTGGCCTGGGACAGGTAAACACACGCATTGGGCCAGTGGATCTAGTCAGTCACTGGCCTGGGACAGGTAAACACATGCATTGGGCCAGTGGATCTAGTCAGTCACTGGCCTGGGACAGGTAAACACATGCATTGGGCCAGTGGATCTAGTCAGTCACTGGCCTGGGACAGGTAAACACATGCATTGGGCCAGTGGGTCTAGTCAGTCACTGGCCTTGGGACAGGTAAACACATGCATTGGGCCAGTGGATCTAGTCAGTCACTGGCCTGGGACAGGTAAACACATGCATTGGGCCAGAGGATCTAGTCAGTCACTGGCCTGGGACAGGTAAACACACACATTGGGCCAGTGGATCTAGTCAGTCACTGGCCTGGGACAGGTAAACACATGCATTGGGCCAGTGGATCTAGTCAGTCACTGGCCTGGGACAGGTAAACACATGCATTGGGCCAGAGGATCTAGTCAGTCACTGGCCTGGGACAGGTAAACACATGCATTGGGCCAGAGGGTCTAGTCAGTCACTGGCCTGGGACAGGTAAACACATGCATTGGGCCAGTGGATCTAGTCAGTCACTGGCCTGGGACAGGTAAACACATGCATTGGGCCAGTGGATCTAGTCAGTCACTGGCCCCCCCGGTCAACTTCTCAGTGTATTTGACATTCCAGTTTGAAATTGACATGCTCTGTTCCAGTCTGCCATAGAAAACTGCGGCTCTGTTTGTGCCGTCATTCTGTTACCAAAAGTTGCATCCCCACGGCGGTTGAAGGAAATGTGTTTTTTTGTCAGTGAACATAGTATTAAATTAGCAATAGGCTACTGTCTATAAAACGACCCCTAGCATTCGTCTGGGCTAATGTAGCCTAAATCGATAGCTTCTCTCCTTCGAGAACAAGTTGTCTTTAAAAGGGCAACGTCCTATTTTGTGATGTAAAAAAATAAAAATAGTTCACATTGGACCCTGCCCACACACAGCACTTGGATGGCATAGGACTGGTCTGGTTTCATAGAGCAGATTAAATAGTATCCAGGACTGGTCTGGTTTCATAGAGCAGATTAAATAGTATCCAGGTCTGGTCTGGTTTCATAGAGCAGACTAAATAGTATCCAGGACTGGTCTGGTTTCATAGAGCAGATTAAATAGTATCCAGGACTGGTCTGGTTTCATAGAGCAGATTAAATAGTATCCAGGACTGGTCTGGTTTCATAGAGCAGATTAAATAGTATCCAGGACTGGTCTGGTTTCATAGAGCAGATTAAATAGTATCCAGGACTGGTCTGGTTTCATAGAGCAGATTAAATAGTATCCAGGACTGGTCTGGTTTCATAGAGCAGATTAAATAGTATCCAGGACTGGTCTGGTTTCATAGAGCAGATTAAATAGTATCCAGGTCTGGTCTGGTTTCATAGAGCAGACTAAATAGTATCCAGGACTGGTCTGGTTTCATAGAGCAGATTAAATAGTATCCAAGACTGGTCTGGTCTCATAGAGCAGATTAAATAGTATCCAAGACTGGTCTGGTTTCATAGAGCAGATTAAATAGTATCCAGGTCTGGTCTGGTTTCATAGAGCAGATTAAATAGTATCCAGGACTGGTCTGGTTTCATAGAGCAGATTAAATAGTATCCAGGACTGGTCTGGTTTCATAGAGCAGATTAAATAGTATCCAGGACTGGTCTGGTTTCATAGAGCAGATTAAATAGTATCCAGGACTGGTCTGGTTTCATAGAGCAGATTAAATAGTATCTAGGACTGGTCTGGTCTGATAGAGCAGATTAAATAGTATCCAGGACTGGTCTGGTCTGGTAGAGCAGATTAAATAGTATCCAGGACTGGTCTGGTTTCATAGAGCAGGTTAAATAGTATCCAGGACTGGTCTGGTTTCATAGAGCAGATTAAATAGTATCCAGGACTGGTCTGGTTTCATAGAGCAGATTAAATAGTATCCAGGACTGGTCTGGTTTCATAGAGCAGATTAAATAGTATCCAGGACTGGTCTGGTTTCATAGAGCAGATTAAATAGTATCCAGGTCTGGTCTGGTTTCATAGAGCAGACTAAATAGTATCCAGGACTGGTCTGGTTTCATAGAGCAGATTAAATAGTATCCAGGACTGGTCTGGTTTCATAGAGCAGATTAAATAGTATCCAGGACTGGTCTGGTTTCATAGAGCAGATTAAATAGTATCCAGGACTGGTCTGGTTTCATAGAGCAGATTAAATAGTATCCAGGACTGGTCTGGTTTCATAGAGCAGATTAAATAGTATCCAGGACTGGTCTGGTTTCATAGAGCAGATTAAATAGTATCCAGGTCTGGTCTGGTTTCATAGAGCAGACTAAATAGTATCCAGGACTGGTCTGGTTTCATAGAGCAGATTAAATAGTATCCAGGACTGGTCTGGTCTCATAGAGCAGATTAAATAGTATCCAAGACTGGTCTGGTTTCATAGAGCAGATTAAATAGTATCCAGGTCTGGTCTGGTTTCATAGAGCAGATTAAATAGTATCCAGGACTGGTCTGGTTTCATAGAGCAGATTAAATAGTATCCAGGACTGGTCTGGTTTCATAGAGCAGATTAAATAGTATCCAGGACTGGTCTGGTTTCATAGAGCAGATTAAATAGTATCCAGGACTGGTCTGGTTTCATAGAGCAGATTAAATAGTATCCAGGACTGGTCTGGTTTCATAGAGCAGATTAAATAGTATCCAGGACTGGTCTGGTTTCATAGAGCAGATTAAATAGTATCCAGGACTGGTCTGGTAGAGCAGATTAAATAGTATCCAGGACTGGTCTGGTCTGGTAGAGCAGATTATATAGTATCCAGGACTGGTCTGGTTTCATAGAGCAGGTTAAATAGTATCCAGGACTGGTCTGGTTTCATAGAGCAGATTAAATAGTATCCAGGACTGGTCTGGTTTCATAGAGCAGATTAAATAGTATCCAGGACTGGTCTGGTTTCACAGAGCAGATTAAATAGTATCCAGGACTGGTCTGGTTTCATAGAGCAGATTAAATAGTATCCAGGACTGGTCTGGTTTCATAGAGCAGATTAAATAGTATCCAGGACTGGTCTGGTTTCATAGAGCAGATTAAATAGTATCCAGGACTGGTCTGGTTTCATAGAGCAGATTAAATAGTATCCAGGTCTGGTCTGGTTTCATAGAGCAGACTAAATAGTATCCAGGACTGGTCTGGTTTCATAGAGCAGATTAAATAGTATCCAAGACTGGTCTGGTCTCATAGAGCAGATTAAATAGTATCCAAGACTGGTCTGGTTTCATAGAGCAGATTAAATAGTATCCAGGTCTGGTCTGGTTTCATAGAGCAGATTAAATAGTATCCAGGACTGGTCTGGTTTCATAGAGCAGATTAAATAGTATCCAGGACTGGTCTGGTTTCATAGAGCAGATTAAATAGTATCCAGGACTGGTCTGGTTTCATAGAGCAGATTAAATAGTATCCAGGACTGGTCTGGTTTCATAGAGCAGATTAAATAGTATCTAGGACTGGTCTGGTCTGATAGAGCAGATTAAATAGTATCCAGGACTGGTCTGGTCTGGTAGAGCAGATTAAATAGTATCCAGGACTGGTCTGGTTTCATAGAGCAGGTTAAATAGTATCCAGGACTGGTCTGGTTTCATAGAGCAGATTAAATAGTATCCAGGACTGGTCTGGTTTCATAGAGCAGATTAAATAGTATCCAGGACTGGTCTGGTTTCATAGAGCAGATTAAATAGTATCCAGGACTGGTCTGGTTTCATAGAGCAGATTAAATAGTATCCAGGTCTGGTCTGGTTTCATAGAGCAGACTAAATAGTATCCAGGACTGGTCTGGTTTCATAGAGCAGATTAAATAGTATCCAGGACTGGTCTGGTTTCATAGAGCAGATTAAATAGTATCCAGGACTGGTCTGGTTTCATAGAGCAGATTAAATAGTATCCAGGACTGGTCTGGTTTCATAGAGCAGATTAAATAGTATCCAGGACTGGTCTGGTTTCATAGAGCAGATTAAATAGTATCCAGGACTGGTCTGGTTTCATAGAGCAGATTAAATAGTATCCAGGTCTGGTCTGGTTTCATAGAGCAGACTAAATAGTATCCAGGACTGGTCTGGTTTCATAGAGCAGATTAAATAGTATCCAGGACTGGTCTGGTCTCATAGAGCAGATTAAATAGTATCCAAGACTGGTCTGGTTTCATAGAGCAGATTAAATAGTATCCAGGTCTGGTCTGGTTTCATAGAGCAGATTAAATAGTATCCAGGACTGGTCTGGTTTCATAGAGCAGATTAAATAGTATCCAGGACTG